>NW_027491931.1:600000-820033 GCF_021521415.1 Bidens hawaiensis
AAATAAGCAGTAAAAACATACCTTTTTGTTCCCTTGGTGATGAATGTATGAAAAAAAAATGTAAACTTGAACCAAAAACTTGAAAATCTCGGACCAAAAAGTACCAAATACTAAAAAAAGTCGTGGAGAATCTTGAGATATAGATACAATAGCTGTATTCCTCTCGAAAAAATAGTCAGGTTTGACTTAAAATTCATTCGTTTTGGTGAAGAATTGAGAGAGTTAGAGATTTGGAGAACTAGGGTTTAGGTGATGAAGATGACGAAAAGTAGTTTTTGTTATGTTTGTGGGTTAAGTTTTGTGATTAAAGTTGATCTTGTGGCTGAGATTTGATGTAGTAAGGACTTGGGTCGGGTTTATTTGAATTAAAAGGAGTTTGAATGAGTAAATCGGGTCGACCCATTACCAAGTCACAGCCACCATATGGTGTTTTAAAACAGAGAGAAGTTGGCGTACGGTCCGATAGACTTGTAACTGCACACTAGAAAAAAAAACGTACCTTACGGTATTTAAACCGTATCCTATGGCTGGTTGAATTTTGCACAGATACCGTATGGTGTTTTAAAACAGAGGGAAGTTGGCGTAGCCTACGTTAAAAGATGATGTGTAGGTACTGTCAACTTCATGTTGACTTTAGGCAACATTCACATATTATTATTATTATTATTGTTATTTTTTTTTCTTTCTAAACGTGAAGAAGAATATATCTATATACATTTTATTTTATTTCTTTTTCTTTTTTTTAATAACTACATAACCATAACTAAAGAAACTTTTTTTTTAGCGCTAAGTCGAGGTTTGTTAAGTCGGACGACCCCTTCCCCAACTTAAAATTGAACATTGTCCTCAATGTTTTAGAGAATGGGCATCGTCTAACTACCGCTCCCCACCTTAGTTATAAAAAAAATACGTGAAAATAAATTGACACATACAATAAAATACATGAATACAATACGGATGGTTTGTTCCCCACCCGATGTTACCTGACCCTCAGACGGGTTCATATGTTGGCGAGTCTACCAAAAAAACTCACCACATCCATTTTCTTTATGTTAATGTCTCCAGCTTCAAGAAACGGTTTTAATCGATACCCATTTACCACTTGTCTCTTCTTATCTTTTAGACTTTCGATTTCCACCTCGCCATAGTTCCCGACTCGTAAGATAACGTAGGGTCCCATCCACTTGCTTTTCAACTTCTCGGGAAAGAATTTGGCCCAAGAATTGTAAAGCCATACCTTTTGTCCAACTTCAAAGGTTTTCTTCCGAATTTTCGCGTCGTGAACTTCTTTCATCTTTGCTTTGTAAGCTGCAGAAGTTTCATACACTTCATTTCTTATTTCTTCCAGCTCGTTTAGATTTAGCTTTCTTTCTTTGCCTGCATTGTCATATTCAAGATTAACTTTCTTAACGGCCCAATATGCACGATGAGCGAGTTCCATAGGCAGATGACAACCTTTCCGTAAACTAAACGATATGGAGTGGTTCCAATAGGAGTTTTATAAGCAGTTCTGTAAGCCCATAAAGCTTCATCTAACCGTAAAGACCAATCCTTACGGTTGGGTCTTACAGTTTTTTGTAAAATTTCTTTTATTTGCCTATTGGAAACCTCCACTTGACCGCTTGTTTGCGGGTGATATGGAGTTGCAATCCTATGGTTAACGCCATAACGTTTAAGTAATTTTCCAAAATTAAAATTTTTAAAGTGAGATCCCCCATCACTTATGATCACACGAGGGACACCAAACATTGTAAAAATATTATTTTGAACAAAATTACAAACAACGGAGTGGTCGTTTGTTTTAGTGGCTATTGCTTCTATCCATTTGGACACATAATCAACGGCCACTAGGACATAACTCTTCCCATATGAATTCGGGAACAGTCCCATGAAATCGATTCCCCACACGTCGAAAATATCAACGACAAGGATCGGTTGCATGGGCATTTCATCTCGTCTAGAAATACTCCCTAATTGTTGACACCGCACACAATTCTTTGCAACCTCGTGTGCATCTTTAAAAATACTAGGCCAAAAGAAACCGTAAGATAAAACCCGATGTCCGGTTTTCTACCGACTAAAGTGGCCCCCACATGCATATGAATGAGCGTGAGCCAACACATCTTGATCTTCATTATCCGGGATACACCTTTGAATCATATGATCGGGTCCCACTTTGAACAAATCCGGTTCATCCCAAATATATTGTCTGGCTTGAGCAATGAATTGACATCTTCTTTTCTTGTTCCATGATTCCAGAAATGTTCCTGCAGCCAAGTAATTCACAATATTAGCAAACCATGGTAATGTAGAAATTGATAAAATATGTTCATCTGGAAATGATTCATTAATTGGTTTGTTTGTGTCGTCCTCTTCCACTACAATTCTCGACAAGTGGTCGGCCACCACGTTCTCACACCCTTTCTTTTCTCGGATTTCAACATCAAACTCTTGTAACAACAAAATCCACCTAATCAACCGTGGTTTTGCATCCTTTTTCTCCATGAGGTACCTGAGAGCACTGTGGTCAGAATATATAATGACTTTGCTACCCCAAATATAAGAACGAAATTTATCCAAAGCATATAATACTGCAAGTAATTCTTTTTCTGTTGTTGTGTAATTAAGTTGTGCATCAGAAAGAGTTTTACTTGCTTAGTATATAGCCACGGGTTTCTTATCAACCCTTTGACCCAAAACAGACCCAATTGCATAATCACTTGCATCACACATGTTTTCGAATGGTAAAGACCAATCGGGTGATTGTAAAATAGGGGCTTCAACTAATTTTTGTTTCAAAATGTTAAAAGCTTCAATACATTCTTCATTAAAAACGAAAGGTGCATCTTTTAATAGTAAATTACATAAAGGCTTTGTGATTGAGCTAAATCCTTTAATAAACCTCTTATAAAACCCCGCATGACCTAAGAATGATCTAATGCCCTTAACATTCGTGGGATTAGGTAAAGTGGATATAACTTGCACTTTTGCATGATCTACCTCAATCCCACGACTTGAAATCACATGGCACAACACGATACCCTCTTGGACCATGAAATGACTTTTTTCCCAACTCAAAACCTAATTTGATTCAACACATCTTTTTAACACCTTCTCTAGTTGATCTAAGCATGTTTTAAAAGATGAACCAAAAATAGAAAAATCGTTCATAAAGATTTCCAAAGACTCCCCCACCATATCTGAAAAGATACTCATCATACACCTTTGGAAGGTGGTGGGGACATTACATAATCTAAATGGCATTCGCTTAAATGAGAAAGTACCATATGGACACGCAAAGGTGGTCTTTTGTTGATCCTCAGGATGAATGTCAATTTGGTTATAACCAGAATAACCATCTAAAAAGCAATAATATTTCTGACCTGCCAATTTCTCTATAATTTGATCTATGAATGGTAAAGGAAAATGGTCCTTAGAAGTAGCTACATTCAATTTTCTATAGTCAATACAAACCTGCCACCCGGTTACCGGCCGAGTGGCTACCTCCTCACCTGAGTCGTCTTAACGACTTGGATGCCGGCTTTTTTAGCACAGTTTGTGTTGGACTTACCCATGTGCTATCGGAAATTGGGTAAATAGTACCAGCGTCCAACCATTTCAAAACCTCCTTCTTCACCACCTCCCTCATGTTGGGATTCAATCTTCTTTGTGTATCCCGAGATGGTGCAACTTCTTGATCCGTGATGATCTTATGCATCACAATTGAAGGGCTAATACCTTTCAAATCAGCAATGGTCCAACCGATTGCCGCCTTGTAATTCACCAAAACTTCCATCAATTCACCCTCTTGGTCCCCGGTCAAATTAGATGCAATAATGACCGGTAGGGTGTAATTCTCTCCCACATAAGCATACTTAAGATGCTTTGGTAACTCCTTCAGCTCAACTTTTGGTGGTTCTACCAATGATGGCCTCAATTTTTGTGTCAATATTAATGGGTAAGCTCTCTGTTTGATGGGTCCATGGGGGTCTACCCTCATTGATTGCCATGACCTCAACTTTATTCTCTTCCTCACTTAAACTCTCCTACAACTCCTGTTCAAACCTGTCAAAAACAAAACTATTCTCCATGATACACCCGTCAATGATATCGGCCATGAAGCACTCATCATTAAAAAGAGATTCAGTACTGTTAGAAAACATATTTAAACGAAGCTTACGGTTACCGAATGTCATATCCACAGTTCCTTCTGCACAACTTATGTAGGCATGAGATGTTGCCAAAAATGGTCTTCCCAAGATTACATTTGGAAAATAAAAGTCTTCCACCTTTACTATAACATCGGTTAAGATTCCCCTTGGAAGTTTTAATGTCAAATCAGCCAAGACGATTGTTGTATCGACTTTTTGTAACGGGCCGAAACCATATTGATCATATAAACTTCCTGGTAGAATACTTATACTTGCCCCGAGATCCAAGAGTGCCCTTTCAATTTTAAAATCACCAACTTGAATTGAAATTAAGGGTGCCCCCGGATCTTCTAGTTTAGGTGGAAGTGCACCCGATAAAACTGCACTCACATTGACATTCACACCAACTTTCTTAGGTAACTTATGATGTCGTTTCTTGGTACACAAATCTTTTAAGTATTTGGCATATGCCAGAACTTGTTTTATTGCATCAATCAATGGAAGGTTAATTTTGACTTGTTTGAAAACTTCCCACATTTCATCTTGTTGTGGGCCCCTTTTGTTAATTTGTGACCTTTTTACCGGGTTCACCAAAGCTTCGGGAAAGGGGGGAGTTTTAACTTCCACATCATTTTCCAAAATTTAGGTGAGGTTTTCATTAGTTACAAATTTACCTTTAGGGTTCTCATTAACCGGTTTTGATTGTTTTTCTTTTAAAATTGGTTCCGTTTCATTATCACTTTCCTCATTGACATCTTCCACCACACCTTCAACGAATTGTGGTGGATTATCGACCTTGTTATCACAAATCTTACCATTTCTTAAAACACTTACCTTGTTGACGTCGGCATGCTTTGAAAACTTTGAACTTGTACTTTGATGTCCCGTATTAATTGTGGTGTCACTTGGTAGCTTTCCCGCACTCTTCTTGATTTGAGCCACCTCCTCGGCCAATTGACCCATTTGTTTTTCTAATGTTGCTTGAGATTTCTCTTGAATTTCCATTCTTTGGACCCACATCTTATCCGTTTCATCTTGTTTTTGTGCCATTGTTGTCAACATTGCCATCATGTCATCAAGGGTAGTTGAACTTTGTTGGTTATCGTGGTCTTGATTTTGACTCCGCCCTTGAGTGTAATTCCTTGACGAATTATTTTCTCGATTATTGTATGAATTTCTTTGGTAGTTTCCGGAGTTGTAATTGCTTTGTTGGAGGTTTTGATAAGAACTCCCACCTTGGCTTGACCCTTGAAAATTTGGGTTTGATTGATTTGATGCATTACCGTACCTAAAATTAGGGTGGTTTTTCAAACCCGGGTGATATGTGTTGGAGTTCATATCATAATTCTTCTTCTCTCCATACACATTATTCACCTCTTCATACGCTTCCTCATCAAATGGGCAATCATCACTCTTATGCCCCAAGTCATTACATTTTTCACACACATTGAATTTTACCGATGCGACATCTTTTTTCTCTTTCTTTTTCAAAAGAGCTTGTTCCCGTTCTAATGATGCCAATTTCTCCTTAGTCTTACAATCCGGGTTGGATTTTGAAATAAGATGCTTAGCTCTTCGGCTAGTTGATGCCTCGGTTTTGGAGCTTTGACTCATCTTCTCAAAAAATTCCCAATCTTCTTCTTCGGGTCTTGATAACAAATTTCCATTACTTGTAGATTTCAAATATTTCATTTCTTCTTCTGTCAACCCATCAACAACGCATTTGACTAATTCCCATAACTCAATTTGATGGTGTGGGCATTTCCTTAACAACTCTTTGAAACGGGTAAACGCCTCATGAAATAATTCACCCGGTTGTTGCTGGAAAGTTTGAATCTTCTTTCGGTCTTCATCCGTCTTCCCCAAAGAATAGTATTCATCCAAAAATACTTGTTGCATTTCATCCCATTAATGAATACTATTGGCGGGTAAAGTGACAAACCAACTCTTAGCTTTATCTTTTAAAGAGAACTGAAACAACCTCAACTTTACTTCATCTTGATCAAGATTTTGATCACCAATTGTACCACAAATAGCGGAGAAATCGGACAAATGGGTGTATGGTTCCTCGGTAGCCATACCATGAAAATGTGGATGAACATTTATGTAGTTGGGTCTTGACTTAAATGCTCCTGTACCCGGTCTTGGTGGAGCAATAGGTGAAGTATTATCCGAAATAGCCGGTCTAAATCGACCATTAACTCTATGAACCGGTGCCACATGATGTCTTCTTTGAAGTTGTGGGTGGTTGTTACCACCACCCCGTTGATTATTAATTGGAACACCATTTTGGAATTAATTTCTAACCCTTACATTTGGATTAGGAGCCCGGTCATAAAGATTATTGTTATTTATGTTGATCTGGTCTCCTCTCCGATTATTGTTTGGAAGGATATCATCAAATCCATATCCGCCCGCATATCTATAGTACGCATACTCGTTACCATTCCATTCCCCATAGTTGTTGCTTTGTTCATACCCCTCTTCATAGTTATTTTCCCTTTCCCAATCATCATAACCATCGTAGTTATCCGCATACCCAAACTCATCACCATCATCATTATAACCCGTATCTCCCGTGTGTAATGAGTGGATACTAATGTTATCCTCTTCATCATTTTCTTCATTATTGTTGGGAAAAAGGTTTTGGTGAGGAGGAGTTTGGTGTTATGGGCTTCTTCGATTGTTATTGGGATTCGGATTTTGGTTTCGATTGGAATTTCGGTTTTGATTAGAATTGCGGTTTTGATTAATGGGCATTGGTGGAGTGGGTGGTCTACGGTTATTGCCAATTGAGTGGTTGCTCATGTTTGTAGGTTCGGGTAAAATGGGTTGCAAGTTTTGTTGTCGGTTTCGGTTTTGCCTTGCTATTCTCTCTATTTCCGGTTCAAAAGCAAGTGGTGAAGTCTGTCCAGATAAACGAGTACGCATAAAATAACTGTCACCTGCACACGTAAACAACTACCACACGTAAACGAGAACAAAAAAAAATAAAAATAAAATAACAAACAAAACACTTAAACAAATTATCACTACTAAAAAAAATTGACCAAATTTAAAAACACCAAGTGCACAATCTCCCCGGAAATGGCGCCAAAATTTGATCGATCTTCGTCGGACCGGTCAAAGATAGAGAAAATGTGTGTCCTAGATACCTTAAACTAGTAAGGGTAAGAAGGGTGTCGAACCACAAAGAGTTTGTGGTTGGTGGTCTAAATTTAGTTATTATGAAGCATGTGTAAAGTCGTTTAGACCAAATATGATTTTGATTGCAAAATGATGAAACCAACAAATTGGTTCAATTGATTTATAAAATTAAAGTTATTTGACCTTAATGTGAAAATGAGTAGTAAATGGTAACCAAGTAACTTAAGTTGATTGATGAGACAAGAATTAGAAAAAAATGACCACCCCGGGCTTCGAGCTATGTCGCAATTTATACTTTAATTTGGTTTGTTAATTGGAAATCACATAAACATAATTTGGTAAATAAGTGCGAAAAAGGATTGTTACAAAACAAGGGATTCCGACCGTATTGACCTTTCTATTTGGACCGGGCAAGGAACACGCGCTAGGAATTTGTCTTAGTAAAAATCAAATTATATAATATGAAATCTGTAAATCAATTGCTAGTATATGATTATATAAACACCAAAAACGGACAATTGACAATAGATTCAACAATAATAACTTTGTTCTTCAAGCACACAAATACCACAAACACCCTAATTGTTCAAAAAAGATATGAAACACATAAAGTTTAAATCCAACAAACACAAGTCAAAGTCATAAGATGCAAACATAAACCCTAGACCCGGGTTGATCAAAAGAAAGTTTAGCCTAGCATGTTAACCACAGTTCTTACAATTGGCAATGATGAAATCTTCAATTGATGATGAACCTTGATGATAAAAAGGCCTTGCCTCTTTTTTCTCCCTTGATTCTTGATGAAGATGATAATGTTTTCTTAAAAGATGATGATAAATATTTAAAAGATGATTCTAAAACCTCCAAATCGGCCATTCATAGCCCCCAAATCATGTGGCCAAAGATTTCCATCAATAGCATATTAATCCTCATTAAAACTTGGTCAAAAACTGATTTTCGCGTTTTTGAATCTGCATGGGCCGTAGGGTCCGGCTGGTCAGCCGTAGGGTACGGCTGGCAACATTTTTCTTAAACTCTTGGCTTTTAAACACGCTTAAATCCGCTCCTTTGTGTCCTTTATACGCAACACCTACAAATCACAACACACCATCAAAGTACATATATTTGACATTAAACAAGATAAAACCATATACTATTAACTCTTTTAATCGTGAGATATTAACCAACCCATCAATTATCTTGTTGCTAGACTCCGCTTGACCATTGGCTTGAGGTTGAACTTGCGTAGAAGTGATCATATTGATGCCCCAACTGTCACAAAAGTTAGTGGTGTTTTTTCCCGATAAACTGGGAAACATTGTCACAAACAATTTCAGAAGGGATACCAAATCTAGTTATAGTATTTCTTTTAATAAAGGATATAACTTCCCTTTCTCGGACTTGCACGAATGCTTCTGCTTCAATCCATTTAGAGAAGTAGTCTGTCATAGCAAGCATAAAGACCTTTCCTCCAGGTGCCTTTGGTAGCTTGCCTACAATATCCATTCCCCATTTCATGAAAGGCCATGAAGAGGATATAGAATACATAGGTTCTGCTGGCTGGTGAAGAATGTTTCCATGCCTTTGGCAAGCATCACACTTCTTTGAGTATTCCATAGCATCCTTCTTCATTGTTGGCCAGAAGTATCCAGTCCTAAGTATCCTGGAGAATAATGCTCTTCCCCCCGTGTGGTTGCCGCAATCGCCTTCATGGAAGTCTTGAAGTACCTCTTGTATTTCAGGATCCTCAATGCATCTCAGATAGGGACCTGCAAGAGATTTTCTATACACAATATCTTGTAAAATAATGAATTGTGATACCTTTAATCTGAAAGCTTTAGGATTTTCCCCTGTAGGGATCTCTCCATCTTGGAGGAATTTTTTGATTGGAAGGATCCAAGATCCTACTTTTGAAGAGGATGGAGGATCTGTATGTTCTCCTGTGCAATCCACTGTTATCTTCACGGATTCTTGTTCTCCAATTGTCGGATACAATATATGAATGATGGGTATGTTTACATCATCCGGGATCTTCAACGATGATGCTAAGTTTGCTAAGGCATCTGCCCCAGCATTCTCTTCTCTTGGTACCTGTATTATACTAAACAATTCGAAGGATTTTGCCAATTCCTTCACAATTTCTAAATTATTGACCATATTCTCACCTTTCACAGTATCTATATATATTTGAAGTGGTTAGCTATTAACAAAGAATCTATATATATTTGAAGATACCTGATCCTCATGCTTTTGGCTAATTGCAAACCTGCGATTAGAGCTTCATATTCTGCCTCATTGTTAGTGGCTTGGAATGCACATGCAATGGACTGGGGTATTATGTCCCCCTGTGGTGATTGTAGTAGTATACCCAAACCTGTTCCTCTTACATTGGATGCTCCATCTGTGAAGAGGATCCAAGGATCCTTGGTTTCTTTAAGTTGTTGGACCTCTAGATCAGCTTCATTTTGCATGTCACTACTGAAATCAGCTACAAAGTCTGCAAGCACTTGTGATTTAATGGATGTTCTAGGCTCATACTGAATATCATATGCACTCAGCTTCACAGCCCACTTGGCCATTCTACCTGATAATTCTGGCTTTCTAAGAACATTCTTAACAGGATAGTTAGTTCTCAAAATAATAGTATGTGTTTCAAAGTAATGTCTCAATTTAGTAGAAGCCATAATAAGTGCAAGAATTAATTTTTCTAAATGAGAATACCTAGCTTCTGCATTTAAAAGACTTTTACTTACATAATAAATGGGATGTTGTTTACCTTCATGATCCTTCACAGGGACATCACTTACAGCGTTTCCTGAGACAGCTAGGTACAGGTATAAGGATTCTCCATCCACATGCTTCATCAGAGCTGGAGCTGAGGATAAGTAATCCTTCAAGGCTTTGAGTGCAGCCTCATGTTTTTCGATCCACTCGAACTTCTTATTTTTCCTAAGGATGTCATAGAAGTCTTTGCACTTCTCGGAGGATCTTGAGATGAACCTATTGAGAGCGGCTATCCTTCCGGTGAGCCTTTGGACATCCTTGGAATTTGCAGGAGACTTCAAATTAAGGATGGCTTCGATTTGCTCGGGGCTTGCTTCAATTCCTCTTTTAGTCACCATATATCCCAGGAATTTTCCAGCCTTAACACCAAAATGGCATTTTGACGGATTCAAATTCATGTTATGTTGGTCAAGGATATTGAATGCTTACTCGAGGTCTCTAAGGTGATCCTCAGCTTTCTTCGACTTTACCACCATATCGTCTATGTATACTTATATAGTTTTTCCCAACTGATCCTTGAACATCATGTTGACTAGTCTTTGGTATGTTGCCCCTGCATTTCTTAGTCCAAACGGCATAGCAGTATAACAGTATATGACGGTAGGAGTCTTGAACGCTGTATCTTCTTGATCAGATGGTTCCATCTAAAATTGTTGGTATCCAGAGGAAGCATCCATAAAGGTAAGCATTTCATGTCCCGCCATTGCATCCACCATGGAGTCTATATGTGGTAATGGGAAAGGATCCTTGGGGCATGCCTTGTTTAAATTGGTAAAATCGACACACACCCTCCACTTTCCATTCTTTTTTGAAACAACGACCACATTGGCTAGCCATCGAGGATACTTAACCTCTCTGATCATACCGGCCTTAAGAAGTTTTTCAACTTCTTCTTGTATGATCTTGTTCCTCTCAGGAGTGAATTTTCTTCGCTTCTGATGGATGGGTTTAACAGATAAATCAA
Source organism: Bidens hawaiensis (assembly GCF_021521415.1). Taxonomy (NCBI): domain Eukaryota; kingdom Viridiplantae; phylum Streptophyta; class Magnoliopsida; order Asterales; family Asteraceae; genus Bidens; species Bidens hawaiensis. The sequence continues at coordinate 611,047 of NW_027491931.1, forward strand.
GGCCTAACTTATGAGTGATTACCTCTTTTGAAATACCTCTCATGTCTGAGTGCTTGAAGGCAAAGGTAGATCTTCTTCGCCCTAAGAAGGATATTAATCCTCCTCGATCTTACTGGGGATACTGGATCCTAGGAACACCTTTATCTCTGGATCCTCGGGGTCCAATGATACTTCTTTAAGGTCTTTCTCCCGAGCTTCCAGCACGTCCCTAGGATGTTGCTGTAGTTGCTATGCTATAGTTTGCTTGGTTGTTGGCTTCATTGATGATGAATAATAGTTCTTGGCCTCCGCTTGGTCACCCACTATCTTTACAACTCCCCAAGGAGTAGGTAGCTTGATGCATTGGTGATAAGTTGAGGCTACTGCCTTCATTCCATGGAGCCCCTACCTAAAATAACATTGCAACAGGAAAGGTTATCTATAACACAAAACTTTTGGTAAGAGTATAACCCTTCGATATAAATTGGGAGGTTGATGTCCCCCAATGTCTTCTTGGTTTCACCATTGAAACCGACTAGCACTGATGTTCTAGGAATGATCTCTGAATCCGGAATGTTCATCTTCTTGATGACATCATGTTGGATAATGTTGATCAAGCTCCCACCGTCAACTAGGATCCTGCGTACATAATGGTTAGAGATAAATAAAGTAATAATCAAACTGTCGTGATGAGGATCCTGGATGTTTAGCTTGTCTTCCTCATCGAAGAAGATTCTTTTGTCTGTTGTTAAGGTGGTTGATACTATTGGTCTGTCTCCGTTATCCATCTTGATTTCTTTGGCAAGTCTCCTTGCTGCTGAGAAAGAAGTTCCGCAAATGTCTGAACCTCCAGAGATGAAATTCACCACTCGCACATCCAGCTCATCTGGGTGAGGATCCTGGATTCTCGAGTTGAAGAAGATCCTTTGATCAGTCACTCGAGTAGTGGGGATGAGCGGTCTTCTTTCATCGTCCAACTCGAATTCTTCTGGGGAACAAGAAGTTTGAATCATGCCGTACTCTCTGAAGACGAAGTTGATCACATAAGCGTCTGGTGGTGGTGGTGTTGCTTTTTGTGGAAGATCTTCAGGATCCTAGATCTTGGATTTCTTCCTTCCCAAGAGTTCTTTGAAATGGCCTTTGCTTAGGAGGTATCCAATTTCCCTCCTTAAACCAATACAATCATCGGTCTGATAGCCAAAGTCTTCATGGAATGCACACCACTTGGACTTATCTTTGAAGGTGGTCGTCTTCTCATTCTTTCGGGGCCACCTTGCCTTTTCCCCCAGATCCTTCATGGCACAGATTAAGCCATGAGTATGCACAGAGAAACAATAGTCAGAGATGCAAGGATAGTCTTCATCGTCATGTCCTTTTTCGACTGCTCGTACGTTTTGATTGTTGAACTTGGTGTACGGCTTCTAATTGTTGTTCCTGTATGAGGATCCTTTATTCTTGTCGGGGAATTCTTGTTTCGTTTGTCCCCCAAGACGATCCTGGATCCTTTTATCGTCTTCTAATTGCATGAATCTTAACGCCCTGTTCCTGACTTCATCTAAGGTCCTGCACGGAGTCATCACAAGATCGTCATAAAATGGGGAGCCCCTTTGAAGTCCCATCTTGAATGCTTTAACAGCCGTAGCCATATCAATATTAGGTATTTCTAAAGATTCCCTTCCAAACCTTGTAACAAAATCCCTTAAGGATTCATCATAAGGTTGGACAACTCATTATAAATCACTAGTTAACTTCTCAAATTTCCTAATACAAGAAAACTGGCTGTTGAAGAAGTTAACTAAATGGGAAAAAGATGTAACAGAATAAGGAGGAAGACTTAGCAGCCATTTAAGTGCAGATCCTGTTAGTGTGGATCCAAAGCCTTTGCATAGAAAAGCTTCCTTGAGTCTTTCAGGAATTGGATTGATCTCCATCCTTTCCCTATACTAAGCCACGTGTTCTTCAGGATCAGTGGCCCCATCATACACCTTCATGTTGGGGGTTTGAAAGCGTTTCGGGATCTCTGCATCGCATATCGGTGGAGCAAATCTGGAAAGCTTGTGGCTCCCTTCTGGTATTTTAGGAATTGGACGAACCACTCCTGGCACGCTGGATATCATATCCTTAAGCTTCTGAAGTTCCCTAGCCATAGCCTGATTAATACTTGTATCCTGCATAGAGCCAAGGTTAGATTGGACAACTCTATATAAATCACTAGTTAACTTCTCAAATTTCCTAATACAAGAAAACTGGCTGTTGAAGAAGTTAACTAAATGTGAAAACGATGTAACAGAATAAGGAGGAAGACTTAGCAGCCATTTAAGTGCAGATACTGTTAGTGTGGATCCAAAGCCTTTGCATAGACAAGCTTCCTTGAGTCTTTCAGGAATTGGATTAATCTCCATCCTTTCCCTATACTGAGCCACGTGTTCTTCAGGATCAGTGGCCCCATCATACACCTTCATGTTGGGGGTTTGAAAGCGTTTCGGGATCTCTGCATCGCATATCGGTGGAGCAAATCTGGAAAGCTTGTGGCTCCCTTCTGGTATTTTAGGAATTGGACGGACCACTCCTGGCACGCTAGATATCATATCCTTAAGCTTCTGAAGTTCCCTAGCCATAGCCTGATTGATACCTGTATCCTGCATAGAGCCAAGGTTAGTGTCTGAGGATATATGATTATAGGCGTTACCTATTGGTTGGTTGAACGTTGGCATCCCATAAGTGTAGTTAAGATAAGAGGCATCTGCTACAGTAGCAGGTCCACCAGAGGCAATGGTCTGCATGGGGATGATGTCCCCTTCATGGACCTCAGAAGACCTTTGATGGTGAATTCCTGAGGATCCTTGATTCTGCCAGAAGGATCCTTGAGGTTGGGAGCTGAAGGATCCTTGAGGATACAATCCAAAGGATCCTGGTTGAAGGATGGATGATCCTTGTTGAAGAAGCGAGGATCCTTGAGGTTGCTGACCCATGGACCCTTGTTGAAGGATAGATGATCCTGGATGAACGAACGAGGATCCTTGAGTTTGTTGACCCATGGACCTCTGTTGAAGGATAGATGATCCTGGCTGAAAGAACGAGGATCCTTGAGTTTGTTGACCCACAGACCCTGGTTGAAGGATAGATGATCCTTGCTGAAGGATCGAGGATCCTGGAGTAGTGAAATCCAGCACCCTAGGCATCAAGGGAATCTGATCCTCCACTGGACTCTTTCTTTTCTTGAGATCTTCAATTTCATGTAGGATCCTCTGGTTAGTTTTGTTCTGCTGCTCCATGTATGCCTTAACCTGTGAAAACATTGCAGAAACATCATTGTTAGATTTGACCACCGAAGTGGCAGCAGTGGTTTTTGAGCTCTGGAAGACTGGAATTTGTGTCTTGTTTCCAGCCGCGGTGGTCCTTGGTGCTCCCGTAATTGAAGGAGGCATCGTCGGCAAAGTTCTTGATGAGAGAGAAACCGAGGTTGGCATGGTTGATGAAGCAGAGGTTGATTGAGAGGCCATTGATGGTAATATGGGTATGAAAAGATGAAAATTGATAGGAAATAATATGGATTATAGCACCAATTGCCCCACAGTGGGCGCCAAATTGTTTTGGACAAAAATCTACTAAGGATCAAGTATCCAAATCTGTTATGTGAGGTAAGGTGCTGACTCGATAATATTGGATGCGTAATCGTAATTTGTGTGAACACAGTGATTTGATCACGAGGGAAAAAGCCCTTAACCAAGATAGTCTTACTTCGGTCAAAACTTATCAAGGTAATCTCTGGTCGAACATCCTCGGTCAAGGATTAACTAAGTAATCGTTGGTCGATTCTTTTCGGTCAAAGATCAACAAGGTAACCTTTGGTCGATGAGTATGTGATTATCGTGGTCTCCGGCACAAAAAACCCTCGGACGGTGAAAACTATCACCGTCAAGTATATTGATAAATAAAAGGTGGTTACAAGTGTTGAGGAGTTGATGATCGATGTTACAAAGTAAGCTACTGTGTAGAGAGAATATATGGTTCTGCTCTAGTGTGTGTGAGAATACATGTGAAGTCCTAATCGATCATACCTCAATTATATATATAAGATAATAACTCAATGGAGTTATTAATAATAAAGACTATTAACTAATTTTCCTAAAAATCCGCCATGTCTTCAATATAATCATAACAGCCACTTTGACCACGTGCTCCATCACTCAGGCTGCGAAATAGGTGGTAGACCAGGTCTTCTAGCCGTTACACTTATTAAATATCAGCCTTCATATAAGATACAACCGTTAATAGCAGCAAATACCGAGGATCCATGATCCTGACATAGCTCTGGAACTCTTCAGAAGGATAATTAATCCAGACACGTCAATATCTTCTTGACTGCAATTTAGTGGATAGACTAAGTCTCCTAACCGTTATACCTGCTAAATATAAGACCACACTTGAGAACAACCGTTAGTAAATAATAAGTACTGTGGATCCTTGATCCTGACGGGATCTAGAACACACGCTAAGGATAACTGATCCAAAACATATGTCAGGATAACATATCACAGGGTCAAATTTCTGTGCACTAACAGTTTTATGTAATATAGATATTTAGAGATGTAATTTTATTACAAAATAAAGTAATTAACTTGGATGGTTTTAATAAACATGCACATCTAAATGGAGTTTTCAATATTATTTTATGGTTTAAAGTTATCGATAGTAGATTTTTAGTGTTAATGACAAATTATAAAATAATTGTTTCATGAATATTTATTTTTTAACATTTATAATTTAAAAAATTCATTACTTAAAATAATTCTTGTATAAGTTTTATATCCTAAAAGTCTTCTCTAAGTGATCTTCATCTTGATAGACTATCAACTTGATAACCAGCAAATACGTACAAAATATATAGTTTGTCAACAACACATGTTGAGTGAGTAGATCACCATTTATGAATATGATATATATATATATATATAAAGAGCAAAACTGTCATATGTGAGTATATACAATCAAACCATAGCATATAACATTGTAAATAAATAATGATGAATGGGCTAAATCGTTGCCATGCGAATCGGGCATTGGTTACCATGAGCGAGTTGTCGGTGAAACCATTGTCATGCGATCGAACGCCGGTCACTACGACATGATGTGTATATAATGATAGACCACTCCGAATGGGTAAATAAACACATAAACACATAACAAATAGCAAGTAGTCATTATTGATACACAACCCAAATATTAACAGTATGCTTTTAATAGAACAATGTAAAAATGAGGTTTGATAGAAGGTACGCATAAGTCCCCATAAGTTTTAAAATCTGTAAAATAGGGGAGTGATTACTCATCTGATTAGAAAAACAATACACAAGTGAGGATGTGATGACGTGAGAAGTTAAACTCTTTCGGGATTAACCGATAAAGATTCCTAGTTAAATAATATAATATAAATTAATTGCATATTACATAATATCTACAATAGTTTCGAGTTTCGATATGATTTGAGTTATGTTTGAGATAATAATATTATTGATTGAACGAATTTCTGATGTGCGTAAAGTGGTATATAAAATTTTAGCAAATAATGACCAAACACAACGAGTAATAAAAACCTAGAATACCCTAAACCAAACCACTAGCAACAGGCAAGTGAACCTATCGCGTGTAGAATAGCTATGGGAAGACCGGGAATATCGAACCCTAGAGACACTTATTAAATTAACGAAACTAGTTCTAAAAGCCTAATTAAATTAATAGTTAAGAAAATATATATTTTTGGATTTTTATTTATTTTATTTTAAAAGCTAATAATTAATTAAACTAATTACTTAATTAAATTAAAGTAAACTAGAAAATTAAATTACCGAATAAGACTTTAGCAAATTCAAATGAGAGCAAGAGTTAGCTAGGCAAGGAATCCGAATTGTGACGACTCGGGCTTTTATCGGTTACGGGAAAATGTTATGGGAACCAGGAATCTAAAGATATGAAGCTCTAGGAAACTTAGTGGATCCTTAATCACTCTCAAGGTGTCACCGAAAAAAATCCCTTAGAGATCATGTAAAAACACCGGTTTATTGGTTCACCTGTCAGTTCACCAAATATGATTAATTACCCTAGAAAACAGTTAACCCGTCGGTTTCACTATCTCAATGCACCTAAGTACACGGGGTGGTTTTTGAACAGTCTAAAGGATACGGGTAAACAGTGAAATTAAGGCTAGGCAAACCTCATGTCAGATAATTTAACCTAAAACCCTAACAACGCATACAAACCCGACAACTTATCACCCGTCGGATATTTAACCTAGTAAGAATATAAACTTTTAATAATATGCCAAAAATCAGTCTCTATGGTAAATGAGCTCAATAAACCATAAACAAGTTGCAAACACACGGTAAACAACCCTAACATGCAACCTATAATCGAAAAACAATCAATCAAGCAACATGTGAAACACTCATTCAAGTACAAATCAAAAGTAAATACGCATGACACATCCAATAAAACTAATCAAAACTTTTAATTAATCAAAATCCCATAAACAAAACTCGAAAGCCAAAAAGTCCAAAACAGTCAACAAAACATCACACAAGCCTAGATAACTAAAAAGGTTTAGCCAATAATTATGTTCAAGAACGAAGACAAAATAAAATAAACAATGTGACTCATTTAATAATAAATCAAAAGTGACCTTCTTGCTTTAATAATAATGATATTCTTCTTTCGTTTGCTGATGTGCCTCTCGTCTACCAAACCTCCAACAAGAATAACAATAATAATGTATGGAGGTTGTTGTGGTCTGTGGCTCCACCAAAACCTCACGTCCTTTTAACAATAATAACAATCATCTCTTATATTCTTCTTTTCTTCTGGATACCCTTTTTGTAGGGTTAAACAAAGCCCACCATATTCTTCAATTCATTGGGCCGAGAGAATTATTAATAGTGATCTGCCTACAATATAATAATGATAATAATAAGTAGTATTAAATCTCAAGAACTTGACTTGCACGTGACTATTTTGATGTATATTATTATATGCAAGTTTACTATTGTTATTATCGTCTATCTTTTATTATTATTATTATTATTACGTAGAATCCTTTCATATGTTATGAGACTATAAATATGAACCAATAATGAATAATATTCAATTAAACACTTAAAAGTGTAGGAAATATGTATAATAATGTGCATATAATTAAGACCACATCCCCCACACTTAAACCTTTTTCGTCCTCGAAAAATATATAATGCAATGGAATCAGAATTCAAGACCGATTTTTAAAACATATAGGTTAATTTTTAAGCATTGATAAACGCAAAATCCGTGATTGCCGATATTGTTGTCCACCTAAACCCAACCACCAGCCTCTCAAGCCCCCAATTGCATTAAGCGTTTTAAAGTTCAAAAGCTAAGGCTACACCTACCCCATCTCAAACAAAGAGAGCTAGAAGAACTAGAGTCGAAGCAAACTGGCTCAACAAATCACCATAAGCCAAGGACTCGTTGATGGTACTAAGTAGATGCACTCGGTGGAATTTGATGGATGAATGGTCATGTGAAGGCCTTACGAGCAATTCCTAAATATTATTGGACTTTGTCCTATAAATTACATTAAAAAAATATTTATTGACTAAGAACCTTGAGCCCCAATAGCGATAACCTCAGAGTCACTATCCCCTTAGCAACGCGTAAACTCTCAGTCCCGTCTAGTATGTGCAACTTTGGCTTCTTTTTCTATTTTTGAGAATGCTTCTTTGGAATTTTACAATACATAACTTTCTTTTTCTTTTGCTTTTCGGACCAACTTTTCGGAATACTTATAACTTTCATAACATACTTTTTTTTCTTTTGTTTTCTTTTTTTGAACATTTTTTTATATAACCCTAAATATATAACTATTTTCTAAGCTCGTAAAAAGATGGACATGTGATGGTGTGCTGGTTTGAGTGCATCTAAGTCTTACCATCTCAAAGTTTTTAGATTATGGTAATCCTCCCTAAGCATCGAAATTCGGTTTCACCATTTTTCAAATTATTGGTTATAAGAAATCTGCTAAGAGGACTATCAAAGCTAGTTGGGCCTACCGACACATCCCAAGCTAAGTGCGTTATCTTTTATTTAATCTCATATATAATAATAGTTTTAAAAACAATCTCAAATTTTTCTATCATTTTCCATTATTTGCAAAAATTTTCAATAAAAAACCGAGACTTTTTTTTCAAAACTTTTTTTATATTATTTTTGAAAATTATTTTTTTTTTTGAATTTTCTTTTTTTTTTAATAAAAACGTCAATTTCTCATCCCCACACTTAAATGTCACATTGTCCTCAATGAGATAGGAAAAAGACAAAAATTAAAGTACATTTAAATATAAGTAAAGTGGAACAGACTCCCCAAGTAAATATGACGATATTGCCTCGCGAGTCGTGTCCCATGCCGTCCAATTCGAACGAAACCCTCACACTCAAGTGCTCTCTACCAAGCTGTCACTTATGAACGAAAGCGGCAATCAATAAGCAAATAGCCTCTCCACACTTGAATCAAACCATGTATCAACAAACTTTTACAAGCAATCCTGGAGCAACTTGAAAGAAAAACCAGAAAACACACGGCCAGCTAAAGAAAGCAAGAAACCCCATAAATAAAAATAAAAATAAAGCAAAAACATACTATCGGGTTGCCTCCCGGGAAGCGCTAAGTTTACAGAAGAGTCTTCAGCTAGACTCACTCCTGAAATCTCAATCAGGAGGCTTTTCTTTTATCCAACCCCGTTCTAACCCGTTTAGTTCCACCCGTCCAACATATTTAATCAGATAACACATAATGAAACTAAAAAGTAACAATTTAACGCAACATTCTCTATTTATTATTAGAATATTTAGGATGTTACAATCTAAAACATTCAAATGGGTCATACCACCAATACTTAAACTTACCTGGACCAAACCTAATACGTGGCATATAATGAGAAAAATGGTTACATTTGCATTTTAGTGTTGTCCTACAACTCTTAATGTACCATTTTTGAACCCTCAAAACTTGTCGATCCAAGCAATTTCGAGCCCTCTTCTGTGGTTTTGTTGATTTCGGTGGCGATCCACTATCTAGTTCCTCCACAGACATTCTAACATTCCTATGATTTGGCAACTCAACCACCACCATATTCTGATCCTCCTCGATCCTTTGCAACTTACTATTCCTTTTCTTCTTCTAGTGACATTTTGATCTCCATTGTTGGCTTACCCATGATTAGTGTTTCTAAATATATAAGATCGCCAACAGGGTCAAATTCTGCATGTTCGTCAAAAACTGGTAAACCCACCAATTCATCACCAAACTCATCCTCCCAAGATGGTACATGCTCCTTCTCTTCGTCATCTTCCATCTGGTCAAGTGGCTCCTCAACGGCATCTTCGCTCAGATCCGTATAATCAGGTAGCTCCAAATCCATCTCTTCTTTCACGACCTCATCATCATTATTCCAGATGTCATCATCTGTTTCATAGACGGCTTCCTGCTCCTTGTAAGAAGGACTCTCAATTAGATATCTAGCACTTAACTCCTCTAACCTAGCTTCTAGTTCTTCTAATTTATGGAGCTTATATATTTCGATCAACTTATCAAGCCTAGCTTCCAATGCCTCTATCTTTTGGAGTCTTTCACGTTCCTCTTGTTCGGCTCTTTCCAACATCATCTCTTTTCAACATCTTCTATATAAAATACTCCTAAACTGACTAGATCTATTAAACATATTAACTAGAATCGATAAAATAAAACACAAACTAAATTATCCTAAACACGACTAGACACACTAATCTAAGACACGGACTCAACAGACACACCACAACTCAAGACAAAAATAAACAAATAAAATAAAAATAAAAATAAAAAATAAAAAAAATAAACAATTAAGTTCAATCAAAGCTAGTTTCGCTATTGCCTAAGCGTCCCCGGAAACGGCGCCAAAAACTTGATGTGCGTAAAGTGGTATATAAAATTTTAGCAAATAATGACCAAGCACAACGAGTAATAAAAACCTAGAATACCCTAAACCAAACCACTAACAACAGGCAAGTGAACCTATCGGGTGTAGAATAGCTATGGGAAGACCGGGAATATCGAACCCTAGAGACACTTATTAAATTAACGAAACTAGTTCTAAAAGCTAATTAAATTAATAGTTAAGAAAATATATATTTTTGGATTTTTATTTATTTTATTTTAAAAGCTAATAACTAATTAAACTAATTACTTAATTAAATTAAAGTAAACTTGAACATTAAATTACCGAATAAGACTTTAGCAAATTCAAATGAGAGCAAGAGTTACCTAGGCAAGGAATCCGAATTGTGAAGACTCGGGCTTTTATCGTTTACGGGAAAATGTTATGGGAACCAGGAATCTAAAGATATGAAGCTCTAGGAAACTTAATGGATCCTTAATCACTCTCAAGGTGTCACCGAAAAAGAAATCCTTTAGAGATCATGTAAAAACACCGATTTATTGGTTCACCTGTCAGTTCACCAATTATGATTAATTACCCTAGAAAACATTTAACCCGTCGGTTTCACTATCTCAATGTACTTAAGTACACGGGTGGTTTTTGAACAGTGTAAAGGATGTGGGTAAACAGTGAAATTAAGGCAAAAATAGGCAAACCTCATGTCAGATAATATAACCTAAAACCCTAACAACGCAGACAAACCCGACACCGGTTTATAATAAATATATAATCAAATTTATAGATTAATAATTTGAATAACTAATTTTAATATAAAATATATTTATAATTATTTGAATAAATAAAATACAAATATATAAGTATTTAAATGAATAATTATAATATGTAGTAATACGAATAATAGTATTTAATAAATATTTATCTTAAACCTTTAACGAAATTTAATTGTTAAGATATAGTTAACACGTTTATTATGTTTTTGTTTAAAACAAATAATACATATATATTAAAGATAAAAGTTTGTAAAAAAACGCTTAACGACGAGAAAACGTGAATTTAAATTGTCGGGTTTTAATGAGGTTTATTTAAAACAATATATACTTATAATGCTTACAAATTATACATACATATATATATATACCAAAAATCCATAAGGAGATTATTTGTCAAGAACGTAAAACTTAATGGTGACGGTTTAATAAAATTTATTTTACATCTAATATTAATTATACATCAATTTATGATCCTTTTAAACCTTTTAAACACTTTTAAAAAAATATAAATAGCAAAAACGGGCTACCTGAGGCTCGAACCTGCACCTCAGCCGGTTCCAAAGTTTAACACACACACCCTAGACAGATGTTCTTGGGTGTCACTTGATTTAAGAATGAGAACATTAATTTATATACGTATATTGGAAAAACCCCAAATTGATATAAACCCAAATTCTTAAATCCGTTAAACTGATTAATGATCTTTCAATTAGAGTTAGGGTTAATGATGTATGATTAAAGGCGATCTAGAAACACAAACAAATTACCTAAATCGGTGACGCACAGATGGTCAATTAGGATTTAACTTAGACGGCTCGAACATGCTGTTATAATGTAACGGATTAAGGGGCTTCTGTTCGCGAGATCACAGGGATGAAGCAGGCACGTTTAATTGAGGTTTTATGATCTCTAGATAGTATATCCCTAAGATGGTATAGACAGTTTGATTATTTTGGTAATTCGTATCAGTTTGATCTTGTTTTCTAAACCAATTAAGTCGGTATAGCTCGTAATTAACATGCAGATGCTCTTACACAATCAATTTTTGTTTATAAGGCGTAGATTATGGTACAATGTAACAAATGGGTTAGGGTTTGGTTATGGGTTTGGATACGAGTTGGATTTGGAAAAGGGTTTATTATAATATAATATATATTTTTATACAAATTTGCAAGAAGGTCCCTCAACTTTATAGATGGATACATATTAGGGTAAAACTAAATTTAGGATAAATATTGTATATTTAACAAAGTTTATATAATAAATAAAGAATATAAAAATATAATATAAATAGTTAAATATTTTATTAATTAAATTTCCCGAAAAACAAAAACGGGTCGGGTATTGGTATTAATATACTATGTGAAACCCGAGTTGTTACATCGCACAGCCTAGAAATTCAATAATTACGAATACTTGGATATTCTTCTTCCTCATTGTTTTCATCCTGTATAGAGTTAATTTCATGATTATTGGGTCTTGTGTAAGACTTGGATTTTTACGATGGCTAGGACGAAGGTTCTGATTTCCTGTTTGGACGATCGTAGCTTTATGCTGGTGCATTAATCCTTTCTTGGATCCTTTGATCTTCTTCCAGTCTGATGAACCGTAGAGCCTGGTTCCAACTTCATCTAAGTTCCTACAAGGATTCATGACAAGATCTTTGTAGAATGGAGAACCACTCTTCAAACCCATCTTGAATGTTGTTTGGGGTATCCAATGCTTCTCTACTAAACCCGCCAACGTAATCTCTAAGATACTCTTCATGCTTTTGAGTGATTTTGTATAAATCATTAGTTAACTTCTCAAGTGACCTGCTACTAGGAAACTGGTTATTAAAAAAATTAACTAAATGTACAAAAGAAGTAATAGAATTAGGAGGGACACTTAATAGCCATTTCAAGGTTGATCTTGTAAGTGTTGATCCAAAGCCCTTGCATAAGCATGCTTCCTTTAGATCGGCTGAGATGGGTATGATCTCCATCATCTCTTTATATTGAGCCACATGTTCTCCAGGTTCCGTTGTTCCATCATAAAGCTTCATGTTGGGAGTTTGGAAGCGTTTCAGGATTTCAGCATTACATATTTGTAAGGAAAACCTTGAAACCTTCGTACTTGCAGTGGTCACCTCTGGTATAGGCTGAACTATATCGGATATGCTGGAAATCATGTTCTTCAGATTTTGTGGTTCCTTAGCCATCATAGGATTCATCCATGTATCCTACACATATCCAAATTTGTTAGAAGTAAAAATAGGACACTGATTGATGTTACCAGTGTGAGGATCCTTATGTGATAATCCCGGGATCCTTTCAGGGATCCTTGCGTTGCGATCTTGGCGGGTGATTCATGATTTTGAACTTCAAGCAGAGAATCCATAAGAATGAAATCCTCAATACTTTCCCTCCCAAGGCCTGATTTGCTGAAATTTTCATTGCTTTTGCTCATGGATCATGAGGCTTCAAAGTTCAGCATCTTACTATGCGGGATAGCTACTGGATCCACTGCTTTGATCTTCTATGATTTCAACTTCTGTATCTCCTTCAAGAACGTTTTGTTGGTTTGTTGTTACTCAACCATTTGCTTCCGGACTTGGTTGAACAAAGAAAGGATATCATTATTTGAAACCATGATAGGATCCTCAACCCAAGCAAATGGTGGATAAGGCAAGCTAGTAGATGTATTCCTTGTAGAGTTTTCTGGCCTTCTTGGAGGTGGCGGTATCAATGGTAAGGATTGGTTCAAACCCGCACTCAGAGATTGGGCTGACGGATGAGTCGAATTGCATGGAGAAGATGATTGCTTCATCTGAGATGTCGTTGGTGATGATTAAAGGGTAGTGATTAATCGCGGAAACTAGAATTCGAATGTGCAAAGCACCACGCGGTGGGCGCCAAACTGTTTTGGTCAAAAATTACCAGAGGGTATCAAGTAATCAAAATTTGCACATGACACGGCGATTTAACGAGGAGAAACCCTTGATTCTTAGAGGATCTTCGGCAAAAAACCTCGGGAGGGGAAAACTATCCCGCTGTCTTAATTATATTAATAAAGAATGACGGTTACAAGTGTGGGAAGTGTTTAATCGCTACTATGAGTACAAGAGTATGTATTACGGTGTGTGTAACGTGTCTTATGCGATTAGAACATCTTCTATATATAGTTACATGTGTGATATTTAACAAGAAATAGCATTTAATGGTCTGGCGAGGATCCTGGAGCGGTTACAGATTCACATATCTTCATCATTAACTGCTTGTAACTACCTCTAATGTCTTCTATCTTTAATGGCTTGACCAAGTCTTTAGCTGGACATTATTTGTTGATCGTTGCCAGCAAGACCAAGTCAATTGTGAAAGGATAATGATAGTTAATAATAATACTTACTGAGGTTCCAGTCTATCTGTGATCCTGACGCACTACGAGGATTCTCCTGAGGATTTAGTCTGCCAAGATTCTTAAAATTTCTACCCACATCTACCACCCAAAATATTCAATTATCATGTACTTAATATGGGCTTTAAGCGAAACCTTTTATGAATGTCATGTGAACAATGTAAACACATTTAGTATACTATCTTCTTACTTCACTCAAATGTATAGTTTGTCTATATTTATGAATACACATTTCTTTACCACCTAACCTATAAATTTAAAGATGATATCATTGTAATAATTGACAGGGGTCTTTGCATTAATAATGATGCAGCTGACTGTATCAGTTTGTTTTGATGCTTTCATAAGAAGGTTTAACGAAATTACCTAATTTTATTACTTTGCCAATTAATGTTATTTTACATGTTTATATAGTGCATATGTATAAATGTTTAGTAAAATGGTCTAGCAACCAAATGAGAGAATGTTAGAAATATTTATGTCGATGTTGACCATTTAACATTTATATGGACAAATGTGTGTGACCCCATAATTAATGTATGTATTTGATAAAATTTGATACCTTAAGGGGCCAAGATGTAAATATGGTGCTTAATATATTATTGAGTCGTTGCTCTAATTTAAATGTCACAACACACCGATCGTTTCTTCATTCTTACGATCACATGCCCTGTTTGGTTGGATGGAATCAAGGGATTTAAATGGAATTGGAATTCAGAGTCTATTCCTTGGTCTGCTTGGTTTGATAATGGTTGGAATTGAAATCTCATTAAAATCCCACCAAATCATTCACTAAAGAGAATTCATAATCCTTCAATGATTTGAAGGAAAATTCAAAATTCTATGAAATGTTAGGTAAGTTACCAAAGTACCCTGACCCTAAAGTTCATTCTCCTCCATCCAACCCCCATTCTCATCCTCATCGGAAATCTTATCCACCCTTAAAAATCTATGGTTCTGAAAACGTTGTTGTATTGCAATATGTTAACAGAATATATATTAAGAAAAAATATCTACAGATCTACCCACAAATCATCTATTCTGATAAAGTACTTTTTATATGTATCGTTTTGTATTTCATTGTCATTTCTATTGCAGACTATTGTTTGCATATTACTTCGCTTCTATCAATTTATTACGATGTGAGTCTCATCAATCGTCTAAAGCGAGTCAATAGTCATG
Organism: Bidens hawaiensis; assembly: GCF_021521415.1. Classification (NCBI taxonomy): domain Eukaryota; kingdom Viridiplantae; phylum Streptophyta; class Magnoliopsida; order Asterales; family Asteraceae; genus Bidens; species Bidens hawaiensis. Next base: position 626,333 of record NW_027491931.1, read on the forward strand.
ACGATCTTGTACGCGTTGTCTGTATATACAAAACATGATAGATAATAAAAACAAACACATAGCGCATGATCATTTCTTAAACACAATCATGACCACCGGATGTTTTTTAACAAGATTCAACATCATTGTGTTTTAACACCACTGTCTTCATACCATCACGGTGTTGTTGATCTATTGATGACTCCTGATCTTGTTGATTTTGATCTTTGCTCTTGCCCCATAAGACCATATATAAGCCAATGACTATAACTACTGCTCCAAGAGCACTATATCAAAATTTAAAAATAAATCATTGGAAATTTATTTCCCACAAGGGTATAAAATAATAAACTTTGCGTGTATTCTAATACTATTGGACTTCACATTAGACCACTCGTAATGATAAAGTTTCGAAGGTGAAAACGAGCCCAAAACACCAGGAACACCATCCCCGGCGCGTTTTGGGTCTCGTTTTGGAGTCTCTCATCGGATATACAACGGTGTGGTGGGGTGGCTTGGCCAATCAGGTTTTTTTTCTTTCATATTTATATTTTTATTTACGCGAAAAATAATTGTGTAATAATTGAAAGGGTGTTATGGGACATTTTACCACTACGCAACCTTTTTGCGAAACTAGTCATTACTGACTATCACGCGTCACACAATCCCCTACGTGTTTAGTTATCACTACGCGTGGTCTTAGAAGTTGTATTTTATACATACACAGATACAATGTCATGCTTTCATCTATAGAACTACAATAAATATTAAACTTCGTGTGTTTTCTAATACATTATATTCCATACATGCACTATGTACAATCCATAGAACTGTGCTAAAATTAAAATTTATTCATCGGTTGGTTCTTTATTATGATTGTTTACCGGTGTAGTTAAGCGTTAAGAGTTGACACATGGTGTTAGGCTAAGATCAAATATGATTAGATGGCTTTACCTCTTTAATCATTTCTTGACATACAGTCAAGTTTGGCTCCGAAAAGGCCAAAGTTTAATAAATTGAAGACTTCAATAGCATGAAAACTTAGATTTAACAGGGTTTGTTTGTTTGTTAATAGCTCGAAAATAATGAAAAAAATGCTTGATAAAATTTTGAAGATCAAATGGTGAATTGGAAAATGTCTTGAAAACTATACTTAGTTTATGCTAATTAGTGTGTGTGTATTATATGCTTAATTATCATATGTCTTTACGGTTTTATAAACTTGCTCATTTTGTATTCGATAAAGTTCAACACCTTCATGAAAATGTTACTTATTTCCGTCTCTAATCTTTTCAACAATTTATTTTTTACTCACGTTTATCTTAGTTTGTTTTATCTTATAGCAAAATAGAAAAATGTAACCCCTTAAGAAAGTGATCAACAGAGATCATGAACTTACCTTCCTAAGTTCAGTTTCTCGGCTAAAACGGAAGACCCCAAAATTGCCATAAAAACCATCCCAAGAGGGCTGAAAGCAGTCACAAAAACTGCTCCTCTCTCCTGCATCACTACTCCAGAAATATAATATGAGCAGCCAGTACATAGGATTCCCTATATATCCAAACCATGCCAAAAAAAAACTATTAGTAATTAATAAGTTTAATATTTAGACCAAGTGTAGTGGAAGGCCATAGGGGCGCCACCCACAGCCATTTGACCATGTCACCACCTTTCAGGGCCAAGGACGCTAAACACCATAACGTAGGAGCGCTAAGGGCGGAGGCGTCAGTAGATTGGTAGACGCTAACTAAAAGAAACGAGATGTACCAACCAATAAAAACAACCCAAATTTCCATGGGGGCGCCACCCATGGCCTTTCACTAAACTCAATCTTTTAGGGTGCCACTAAACATACTTCTCACTCTTCCAAACTTGGGGGTGAACCCTACAATTATATGTTTACTTTTGAATTTGAACGGAGTCGCCTTAGATAATTAAATTTGGATTTTTATATTCATGTTAGATTATGAGGTAAATATATATGACTAGTTGGGTTAAGACCTGTGATTTCAAGTGCGGTCGCGTGGTAAGGTGTGGTCTGGGTTTGGATTGTTATATTTTCTTACACTGTAAATTGTCGCAAATAGTTTGATGTCCCAGTTAATTGCCCAGATTGAGGTATTGGCCCTCTCGGCCACAACAGTGAGTATGGAGCCTTCCAAAGATCCAATCATACACATAAGCGTTGTGAGAGAGAGCTCAGCCGGGTACGACTTCAATGTAAATGCCTGTTTTGCACCAAACAAACAAAGAGAATTAGTATCTTTTGTCACACACTAAAATCTGGTTGCTAATATCATATAAAAACAATATAAGTATACATATAAATATGCATATAAGTTAAGCTTCATCTTGTTTTTAGTCTTGTTCCCTTGGTCTGATTAGTGAGAAGATAGTCTAGTTACGAATTAAACTAGTCTGGTTATTTAGGGACATTATTTTTCTTTTAATTAGTGACGAGTTAATACACAAATGACATTTTTTGTTTTAGATGCCCCTTGGTATATATAGTCCATTCGTGTATGGAAACAATTTTCAAAATACTTTATTGAAACAAGACTGTAGCATTCTCCTTCCACAAGTCCATCACAAAGAATTTGATAATAATTTTTCAAATTTTGAATGGAAAACTTACTTGGACAATGACAAAACTTGCCCAAGAAAAGCATCCGGCGGTGATCAGGAGAGATCCTTTAATCTGGTCTTGAGTACTGAAAGTGTTAACCGAAGTTTGATGGTGAAGATCAGTATGATCATTTGTCCATGGAAATTGAATTGCATGGCCTCTTATTAGAGTCATTATCATAGCTCCTCCAACACTCACTAATGTCCCTATGATCTTCCCTTGGCTATGTAAACTTTTCATTTTCACCTTCTCAAGTCTACCAATATATAACAAAAACATTGTTTGAAAAAATATATCAAATTTGTTTATGCAGTTATGCTCTATAAAATTGAAACGATTTTATTTTTAACCCCTTTAGTCCCTAAACCTGACACTATCCAAAGATTCTGTTAAAATCTTTATTGAGAGAAGCAGGGATGGAATGAATTTATATATGGAGTTGATGTGGCATGAAACAGACTAAACTTTAAAAGAGGTTGATGAGATTACAATTTTGTTTTCCCAAGGATCAAAGTTAGGACCTTTGGTGTCAACATTTAGGATTTCGGTCTTGACATCGGTTTGGATCATGAGCAATCTTGTTCCTCGTAATACAATAGATTTGGCAACATAACTCTAACCAAATCAATCAATTTGGGTTCTGATTTCGCATATTCTCCGTCTTCAATGCAGGAAAGTAGAGGTTAATTGTTGTAGGTTATGACACTTTTGTGAAGAAAATCATATTATAAAAAGTTATAATAATTAGAAAATGAGGAAAGCATATTTTTATAAAATAAATAAATTGATTAACTAGTTAATAAAGCTTTAAACTGAATACTCAAAAAACAAAAATGATAAAAAGAATTAAAAAAAAAGGAAAGAGAAGAAAAAAAATAAACTTTACCCTTAATAAGAATAGCCATTTATAAGTTAACAAAACTATTTGATGACAGCTAGGCAACTGATAAGAAATGAAAATTTTTACCACGTAAATATTCCATGTAAGCAAAAACTAGTTGGGATAATATTCAATTCTTATTTGCCATATAAGCAATTCATGTATCAAAACTTTTATCACATATCACATATGCATTCTATGTCAGTAAAAATTTACAGGGTTAACTTTCTGTTAGTATGAAATTATTGAAAGAAAATAAACTCAAGGTTCTAAATGAAAAAAAGTTTTTGAGTTAGGATTAATCACGAATAACAGATGAAAGAAGAATTATTAAAATTACTTTTTAGTGAAAAAAGATATCCAAACCATTTAACTTTATTCCAACCTTCCTTTAAACAAGAAACATGTTGTAAGTGAAAAAGAAACAACAAAGAAAAGTTAGATTTTAATAATTGTTTTCTCATGACCTATTGGCCTGTAATAATTTTATACTTACACTTTATACAAATGATACATAATCCTGTATTTCACTTTTAGTGTCAATAGTGTCAAAATTAGTTCCAGTAAAATAATTATTATAGATTTATACTTGATTTTTCTCACAATAATAATTAGGGAAAATTCTTGTCATAGTCCAAAATAAGAGACAGAGATTGAAAATAGTCCAAAATGTGTTCCATTATGAAAATAGTCCTCCTAAATCTATCTCCCACGTGAGATTGGGATTCGTGACGTGAGATTTGAGTATCGTATCACACACTGATACGTGTCACAGATAAAGTTTGATAGAAATTTGACTTGGCCGATAGTTTTTAAGTGAAAATAGTTTTCTGAAAAACCATAGGTTTGGAATGAAAGTTGTCCGTCACGTGAAGTTTCGAAAAAAGATGATTTTCGCGTTTTTTTGAAATGCATCTCCTCGGACGCATTCCAAATGAATTTCGTCTATTTTTGCATAAAAAGACGTGTTGTCAAAAAAGATAGATTTTGTTAGAAAGTATTTTAATTCGATGGTTTTTTGATGAAACTTATCTGTTTTTGCATAAAAAGAATATATATTAGAAAAAATAAATTTATCCACCTATCGCCATCATTCACCACCCACCGCCATCATAACCACCACCACCCACCGTCATCATAGCCACCACCGCCCACCGCCCACCGCCATCATCCACCACCACCACCACCCACCACCATCATCAACCACCACTGCCCACCGCCATCATCCACCACCACCACCGCCCACTGCCATCATCCACCACCGCCCACCACCACCACTGCCCACCGCCATCATCCACCACCATCACCACCACCCACCGCCATCATCAACCACCACCACCCACCACCACCACGCACCACCATCATCCACCACCACCCATAACATTCTTAACACTTTCCATATTTTTAAAATTTTTATAAAAATCATCTAAGGAGATTAAATTCGTTGGGAAATTATCGTTTTTTTTTAATTTTTTTGAAAATCATTTAACAAAACTAAGTTCACTAAAAAAGTATCATTTTTTTCCCATCTTTTTTGAAATTTCACATAGTAGAAGAAATTCATTTGGAATGCGTCCGAGGAGATGCATTTCAAAAAAAGCGGATAACGATGACTTTGAAACTTCAGGTGACGGACAACTTTCATTCCAAACCTATGGTTTTTCAATAAACTATTTTCACTTGAAAACTATCGACCAAGTCAAATTTCTATGAAACTTTATCTGTAAAATGACACGTGTCAGTGTGTGATAGGATACCCAAATCTCACGTCACGAATCCCAATCTCACGTGGGAGATAGATTTGGGAGGACTATTTTCAGAATGGAACACATTTTGGACCATTTTCAATCTCTCTCACTTATTTTAGACTATGTCTAGAATTTTCCCTAATAATTATTAACGAAATGGAGAAACGTATTTTGCGAAATCGAGAATAAGTCAAATATAGATTAAGTGGCTATGATGATTATGCAATCGGGATTTCTCTTGAAAACAAAAATGAAAGTAAGAATTATCATCGATAAAATTATAATAAATAATTATTGTTGGTCATTTATAATAGTTTAAATTATTAAAATACAATTTTTCAGAAAAAAAAATCCACTAACTGCTTTAGTATGGTATATTTTCTTAGTGACTCGTACACCTAAGCTACCATTCGAAGCTTATAAACAAACTTTTACATGCCATTTACCCGGTCAATTCTCCCTAGATGATTTTCGTTATCCATTAACATGATTGAAATCCTTTCACGGACTGCGACAATTAAATGAAGTCTCTAGAAAAGTGAACTTTATGAAACAAGACTACCCAAAGTTCCAAACCATAACAAAGATAAGGGCTGGAGCAATGTTGCAGTTAGCCATCCCAAAAGTTATATATTAAGAAACAATCAGCTTGAATTAAATACAAGAATACCTAAATATCCAAGCCATAACAATGGTAATGGCTGGAACAGTGTTGCGTATAGCCATGGCAGAAGTTGTTGTCGTAAATTTCAATCCCGCATAAAACAAGTTCTGATCCATCACTGGCCTGTTATTTAAAAATCAACAATAACCAATACAGAATAATAGATGAAACCTAGTTCCTAGTTTGTTATGAACTAGTCATCATTCATGCGTGTATGCTAAACATATATTTTAAATAGCTTACAATAACGAGAATCAGTAGAAATTAGTAACTTAGAATTAATATAAAAAAATGTTTGATAAAAATAGTTTTAATAAGGTTTTCACTAATTTCGATTGGGTTTACGTTCTACAATCTGAGAGCTTTGTAACGCAGAAAACCATGCCCAAAGCGAAACTAAGGTAAATAAGATAACGATGTTCAAAGTTATGTATATGAAATGGGAAAGTAGTGAAAAAAGGGGTTGGAACTTATCCCCCAATAGAAGAGGAGAACCATGAACTAGTTTGTAAGTGGAAGACTCGAAAAAAAAAAATGACTATTGTTTTGTTAGAAGAGACAAACTATTGTTATGTCTAGATGCTGCTTTTCAAAAGCTAGCGGTTTCGATGCTTAGAAGCGATCCATAAGCTTCGGTTTGGAAGCAAGGACCAAGGACTTCTTAATTAATGTATTCTGTAAATTTCTGTTTAGAGGCTAGTGTATAGAAAATTATACAAGATGGCCGTTTTAAGAAGTTCGGTCCAGAAGTGGGATCATAATAACTCAGAAGTCTCTGACAAGATGTTTAGAAACACTTGTGAAGTTGTGAGTCTCTAAAATATATAACAAGTCATTTAAAATCCGTTTAATCAGTTTGAAACTATTTAAATTGTTATTAAAAATGTTTAACGCATTTTAAATTTTTGATTAATAAAATTAAATGATCATTTGATAATTTTTTTCTTTTAAAGTAACTATAAAACTATGATGTTACCTTAGCTTAGATAGATAAGAGAACTATACACCAAAAATCCAAAATTTATAGAAAACGCAAAAGTTTCCAGCAACACACAACAAACTATTGTCAGCATTTAAGACTTGATTGTCAATTCTTGCAGTTGTTTTACCATGGGAAACAGACGCGTTTTCAAAGAATACATGAAAACCGTTCTAAGAAACTGTGCCAAGTCTATCTGGTTGTTGGTTTTCCTTATTTCAAATTTTAGTTGTATTGTAACTTGTTTAAAAAAGATTTTGGAAGGTATCTTTCATAAGAATCAGTGAATCACATGGTGTTCATAATTCTTTCGATATTTAGTGTTTCTTTTCTCTTCCGTTTTATTTGAATAAGAAACACATACCCTAGTAATGCCACCAACACAATCTTCAGGAAGATCGAAATTGTCATCTTTGGCCTAATTTTCCTGTTTTTGCCAAACAAAACAATGATCATACAAATTATAACAAGAAAGAAAACTACATGCTCCTGTCGCACCAAGTAATTAACAGACCTTTCGAGGAAGAAGGCAAAAGGGCCAAAGAAGAGAGCAGCAAACACGTTTCGGTAGACCGAAAAAGTGTAATGATTCAAGCCTTTGTTTAATGCAGACTTGGCAATTAAACCGTTGACAGCATACGAAGTTTGCAAAAAAATCATTAACATATAAGGCTTTGTACAGACATATATCTTCTTAAACCACTCTTTAGACATGGTAGATTTTAGGATATATTATGTTTGATACCGAAATGGTTTGTAGTGGTATATATATACACAAAATGGCATTTTCTGAACGTACGTTTAAATAGTAAGTTGATTTTTAGCAAGTCATCATGTCAAAAGTAATATGCTCTTTGTCAGCATGCATGAATGTTGTCTTATTTTGGGAGAATATATTGGATATTGTTATATCAAATTGTATAAAATTTTTTGACTTGCAAATTTAACGGTTTATTGCTTTGCTGAATTTATGAATTATTGACTTAAAAGATGGATCTTTAGATAACCAGTCACTTCAGAAAGTGATATTGGTAAGGCTTTCCACTAAGATTCACTATTATTTGAATAAGAGTGGTAGGGAAATGAGTATAAGCTAGATATTTTTGAAATTATTAACGATATGTGTGTCTACTTTGTTGGATGGTTTTTTTCTTCTTCTTTCTGACCATTGATTTCCTTAGAAAGTTTGAATCCACGACACGAATGACGTTTTCTAAGCTTTACAATTGCCATAAAGCAAGAGATTTTCACTGGAATTAGCATTATTCCTTTTTTCACCAAATAAGAGAGAACGACGGTAGTAAGTGCTTTAAGTTTCTCTATCATCTGCTCTTTTTTATTCTGTAAAACAACTTAATATTTTGTTGTAGAGGAGAATCGACATGAACCGAGCTCAAATAATTGAATGGTTGCCGGTAAATACAACAAGCATATCAAATTTGAATTATGTATCTTGTTAAAGTATCTTTCTCGACCGACTTTATCTTGTTGAAGTGTATAGCTTTAATGTGTCTGATGTGTGTTTATTGGTTTTAACATGACATGTAGAATTTATGTTTAAAAGCTTTAATGTGTCTGGCTTCCTTCAAAGACGGAGCTTCAAAATACCAAGCTATGTCAGAAACCAAGATTCTTAAAGATATCATACTCGAGAATCTATCAAAGAGAATTGTGCTAAATCCAAATGCTCAATACAACTTCATCACAAGAGAGATGATAAAATCCCCTGCCCATACAACTTCAACATTAGAATTTAAATACTGTACTTTTGTAGTGTAATTATAAAGTCTACACCTTGTACTAGTTATCATAGTTTGTATTAAATTTGCAAGTTTTGTATTCATTTAAATAAAAGCTTAATTATTTTCTGATTTATTATTGTTTTTTGTCGTAGAAAAGTAAAAAAAAGTTAGTTTCTTTATTTGTCATTACCAACATAACTCCGATGGCCTATCCATTGGTAAGTATTCATACTTTAACTTCAGTAATCTGCCGGTAAAGTTGGCATCTATGAACCCTTCGGTGCCTGTTGGGGAAAGTCTTACATGCAACCAACATACCGATACATCATCGTCGATGGATTCTCGTGGGTTAGTGAGTATCCCGACTGAATTCCGATGGATGTGTTCGTGGTACCTCTGTTTTTTAGTAGTGTTAAACATAGCCAACTCAGATTGGTTTGATAGTGCTCAATTTAAAAGAAAAAAGCATTAGCAACAGTAATAAAAGAATTATGTTTCAACCACAAATAAGAACCTGATATGTCAATTAGTTGCCAGATCATCATTCGTGATATTAATTTCCAAATTAGACATCACCCGCCCATGAGATTGGCTAGCCCATAATAACTACTCCATTCAAACAATGTAATTAAATATGGGTACAACTATATCGTTAACTCACTGAAAGTCTATTTATGAATCGCAGAAGATTTATCACATATTATTACATTATTAATAGTACCTAGCTAATGAAATTCAATTCAGTTAGCAATTGAAAGTTGAATCAGAAGAAACTGTACTGTTGAAAGTCAGGCCCTTGATCGAACAAATTAGCATGACACTGAACAAACTCGTTCAATTTTTATTATAATAAAATAACGCACACAATTACAATACTATAAACTCATTCTAATCAACACAACTCAAACTCTATTTAATAAAGACAAAATTAGATAAACCTTATTAATTCAAACTATCCATATAAAAAATTAATGAGGCAATCGGAACTGTAATAAAAGTGATGCAAAACTATTAAATTCAATGTATAACAATATTAGTGCATAAAGACGCCATATATAATGTTAAAAAAGATATATAAACATTATATAGGTGTTACATCAACATAAAAGAGTACGTTAATTAAATGATAACCACAAGAAGAAATCATTTCATTGTAAACTATTATAGGAGTGGTATATTTAGAAGATAATAAAAGTAGGGAACACGAAAATTCGAACATGATGATTCATTGATTTTTATCAAGCATTATAAACTATTTTACGAGTGGAAATTATGGAATAATAGAAAGTCACAAAAAGTAGGGAACAAGAAATTTAAACATCATTCATTGATTTTAATCGAAGACTCTAATTTAATAATATAAAGATATTTTAGGAAATTTGACTCTAATTGAATCATTCGCTATGTTTGTTTACAAGCCATATATTAACCGGTATACATCCTTCTCCCCTCTCCATTGGTCTTACGTGAGACCTTAAATTGTGAATGACCTCCTTAATTGAACACCGCCCGTCTTATTTTACTAGTGTCATGAAGTCAGTGACCATGGTCTATCGGCTCATTCAGAGAAGAGCCAATCGAAACTTTTTCTCTTTTTTTCTCCAGTTTTTTATATAAATTAAATAATAAAATAGTAACGAATGACAATAATGACTCATCCCAAGGGTTAAAGAGTGAGGTTGAATGACGGATCAGAAAAAAACTGACATGATGCAGACGTGAGAAATGAGAGAAAAATGAATATGTTTGGTTAGAGGTAACGGAATGAATGGGGAATGAAATGGGAGAATGACTGAAATAAACAAAGGGAATGAAATGGATCATTATCATTCATTTGTCTTGTTTGGTTAACATATGAAAATAAAATGAATTATTAGTTAACGTCGTTTGTTATCCAAAAAAATTGTAGAAATGAAACAGAAATAATAAAATTACTCTTATCTCAAAGTAATTTTTTTTACAAAAAAAAAACTGCAATGGCGTCGGTGGAGGTGGTAGCTCCGACAACGAAAACGGTGGTGGCGACCAAGGGCGCAACTATGAAGGGACCCGGTGGCCCCGGCCACTGCCGTTTTCTCCGTTAGTAGCGTAAATTTCCCGATTTTTCCAAAAAAATTTTATAGGTATTAAGCGCGGTCACCCCAGCGTATTTTTCCAAAAGCCTACCGGTCCCCACTGATTTTTTTTAAATATAATACCCCATCGTTTGAATTTTTTTATAAAACCTCGCAAGTTTTATAAACAAAAGTTATAAAATGATAACCGGATAAAAAAAGCTTTGTTTGTGTAAAACTCAAAATTGAGGGGCTACTTGTAAAATTCAAACTTTTTTAAACAAAACAAAACAAACAAAAAAAAGACCGAGATTTATTATTTTATTAGGGTTTGAAATCCTTCATTCACTCACCCTCTTGTTTCTGCCGTAGACCAACACCAACCAGCCAAAACCTGAAGTCCAACCACCGCCCGCCGTCGCAGCCGTCCGCCATCCACGCCACGTCCGCCGGCGCTCAGCCTTGGTCAACAAGGTATTACTTCACCTTTTTGTTATTGTTAAACATTGTATGATTTATATTGATTAGTGTTTTAGGATTATAAACTTAGGGTTGTAATTGTAGAATTGGGGATTTGGGGAAATTGATCAACTAGGCTTGTAATTGGTATACTATGGTAAAAGATTACTTTAACTCACCCTATTGAATATTCTTAATTAGGCCAATCATGAAAAATCAAGAGACTATATATTCTTTTTTTCAAAAAAAGCGGTGATGAACAAACAAGTAAACGACAAAGAGCTTCAACTAGTGAGCCGGTTAATAATGAAGCTCCACAACAACCACAATCAAATACTAATGAAGTGGATATTAACCAAGTAAATCAACAAGAAAATCATGGTGATTCGGAAGCTCCACAACCACAATCAAATGCTAATGAAGTGGATCCTAACCAATTAGAAAGAGACCAGGCTAAACGAAAACCAATGTGGGAGCATCCGATAAATTTAAGGGAACAAGTAAGACGGGCATATATTTCTTTAGGACCTTACCAAATACAACTTCAAGAGTACAAAAACAATGGTCCCAAGGGACATACTCATAGGTTCCAATATGCTTAGTTCAAAATGTTCCCGAATTGGCTAGAGTATTCTCCAACAACACACCGTGCTTATTGTTTTTTGTGTTATCTATTTAATAATAAGCCAAGTGTGAGCCATGGTTTCGATTCATTTACCCTTAAAGGATTTGACACATGGAATAAAGTTAATGGGAAAAAGTGTGCATTCTTTAGCCACCTTAAAACTTCACAACATAGAAATTGTTTGTATTTGCCGAAAACTTGTTGAACCAAGAAGCACACATTGACACCCGGCTTGTGAAGCCAACTCAAGAGGAAATAGTGAATAACCATTTACAATTAACAGCAACTGTTGATGTAGTTTGTTGCTTGACATTTCAAGCTTGTGCTTTAAGAGGACATGATGAATCTTCTAAGTCTAAAAATCGAGGAAACTTGATTGAATTGCTAAAACTTCTAGCTTTTTATAATGATGAAGTTGCCAAGGTTATATTAGAGAATGCTCCTTATCATTCAAAGTATACTTCGAGTGATATTCAAAAAGAAATTCTTAGCATTATTGCAAATAAAGTTTGAAAGCATATTTGTAGTGAAGTGGGGGATTCATTCTTTTGTGTAATGGTTGATGAGTCACGAGATGAGTCGAAAAAGGAACAAATGGCCATAGTTTTGAGATTTGTTGATGCAAAGGGGATGATACAAGAAAGGTTCTTGGATTTGGTTTATGTTACGGATACTTTATCCCAACATTGAAAACAAGTTTGTGGAAACAACTTTCGCATAATCAATTGGATGTTAAAAAAATTCGTGGTCAAGGTTATGATGGTGCTAGCAATATGAGAGGTTAATGGAACGGATGACAGGCACTTGTTCGTTATGAGTGTCCTTACGCGTATTACGTTCACTGCTTTTCCCACAGGTTAATTACTTGTTTGTTTTTCTCTTTCTTTTTCGTTTGACTATAAGAGTGCTTATTACGTTTTTGTGCTTTAATCATAGGTTACAACTTGCCTTGGTTTGTGCAGGGAAGTTATTCCAGTACACAAGTTCTTTAATAAACTAGTCTTCACAATTAATGTGGTTTGTGCTTCTAGTAAGCGTCATGATGAGTTACAAAAGGCAAAGGCAAAAGAGATTAAAACGTTGTTGGAAATGGGTGAAATCAAATCGAGATTAGGACTGAATCAAGTTAGGACATTAAGAAGAGCCGGTGATACATGTTGGGGTTCTCATTTTAACTCCGTTTGTAGTTTGATTGACATGTTTGGTGCCACTCGAGCTGTTCTCCAAGGAATAACTGAAGACTTATCTCATACTACTTTTTCTCAACGTGGAGATGCTGATACAGCTTGCGATTACTTGGAATCATTTGACTTTGTGTTTATTCTTCACATGATGAAGGAGGTATTGGGAAAAACTGAAACACTTTCTCAAGCATTACAAAAGAAATCCCAAGATATTCTTAATGCTATGGAGTTAGTTTCTTCAACAAAGGCTAATCTAAATGAATTTAGAAACAATGGATGGGAGTCTTTTCTTGCACAAGTTACTTTCTTTTGTACCAAGTATGAAATACAAATGCCGGATATGAATGCTCCGTATACTTCTACTCGATATCGGCCTCGTAAAACAGATCTTCATGTGTTGGTGCATGATGTCAGAAGTTCAGTATCTTGTGTTTTGTCTGTGTCTGTAATCGTTTAGTCTTGTTTGTTTCGTATCGAATACTGTTGAGTTTGTATGTTCGCTGATTTGTTTGAGCGAACTTAGGGAGTAGCGAAGTTAGACAGTCTAACTTCGCCTAGTATGTCAGGCGAAGTTGTCGAGGTATATATAAACCTCAACTTCGGGTTTTAGAAAATAGAAGGGTTTTTGCTGAACGTGTTTTTGGTGATCTTATGCATCACGTGTTGGCAATAGTAATACATCAAGTTTTCAAGTATTATCTCGTGTGTTTACCTACTTATTTAACGTATTTCTTATCTTACACTCGTATCGTATTACGTGGGGATTCCGCACCCTCGTGTTACGAGATACTTCTGTGTAGATCTGGCTGGGAACCTACAATTGGTATCAGAGCATTTTGCTCGTGATTGTGTGGTTCGGGATTATCACACGGGTGTTAAGATCGTTCCGTTTGACCATTCGCGGAACGAGTTTACGTTGAAATACCTCGTTTTTATCTCTTGCCCATATTCCCTCAACAAATATACCTCGTAATCACCCTCACGTCTCCCGCAATCAACTTAACTAAAACCTGCAAAACCTGTCGTTCGTCAAGCGAAGTTGCCGTAGGGTTTTAGCGAAGTTATAGGGTTTAAGCGAAGATATAGTACAAGCGAAGTTATGGTCTAAGCGAAGTTATTGTCCAAGCGAAGTTATCGTCTAAGTGAAGATATAGTCCAAGCGAAGTTATAGTCCAGCGAAGTTATAATCCAGCGAAGTTGTACTAACTTCGCTATAGCTGTTTCACAGAACCTTGTTTTTGATTCTTGAATCTCTATTCTTTCAACAATGACTTCTTTAAACATCACAGAACTGGTAAAGATGGAGGTTGAAGCCGGTTCAGCAACTAAAGCTCCGAAACTACTGAAGGGTACTGATTTCGTTGCATGGAAAGATCGTTTTGAACAGTATGTGAAGTATCAAGACGCTAAGATGTGGGTTTGCATTCAAGACGGTTACATTCCACCAACGTCCATGTTTGAAGGTCGTGAACAGATTAAGAAGCACAGTAAGATGGAGGATGATGAAAAGAAAATGTATGAGGCAGAGAGTAAAGCGCATGCAGCTATAACAATGGCACTTCCACAAGAGATTCTACATACTTTCAAAAAGTACAAAACTGCTAGAGAACTATGGGAAGCTTTAGAGAATAGATATGAAGGTAATGTTGGGATACGTACCTACAAGACAAAGCTGCTAAAAACCCAATTCTCCGTATTCATGTATCTGAAGAACGAATCACTTGATGATATTATCACACGATATTATCATTTGATGACCGAACTAAATAATTACTCCATTGAATACAAGGAAGAAAAGATAGTAGAGAAGCTTTTTGATGCTCTCCCACCAAAATGGGAGATGTACACTGTTCTGATGAGAGATGATAAGGACTTTGACAAGATTGATTTAGAAACGGTAGTAAATAAGTTACGGAATTTTGAACTTAACATGGTTCGAAAGGAGACACCAACTGATCAGGTTCAGGATCCGGGAATGTATGGTGCAAAAGTCACTTCAGGCTCAAGTTCAAAATCAGAATCCACCGCCTACTACTCAAAGGGGGAATCAAACTCAACTCCAGATGGTCATGTGATTCTCAATATGGATGGTAACGTATGTTTCGTAGCAGGAAGTAGTAATTCTTCAAAACCTCAAACCACAACTGGAAATTTCTCATCAAATGTTCCAAGCTATAACTACTCACAGATGCCCATGAGTGTTAAATCAGCTGAACAGCAGTTTGCTCTCTATGCATCCTTCATTGCATCTTATGAGAACTACATCAAAGGTAAAATAGTCGACCCTGCAACGTTGGACGAAGACTATGATCAGATCGATGCTGATGATTTGGAAGAGATGGACCTGCAGTGGCAAATGGCTATGATAGTAAGAAGGGTAAAGAGATTCATGAAGAAAACGGGTAAAAGGTTCGTTGGAGAAAGACCAGGGTTTGATAAATCAAAGGTTCGGTGTTATAACTGTCAACAAAACGATCACTTTGCTAAGGAATGTATAAATGAGAGAGTCGAACGAAGTTAGAACAGACCTGCTCAACAGAATGGTGGTGGTAGTGAAAATAGGGCCATGGTATCTCAACAGAACGGTGGATACAACTGGAATATACAAGTTGAGGAGGTGTTCGAACAGGCAAATCTGGTAAACATTGAAACTGGAGGAAGTGAAAGAGAGATGGGGGAAGATCAAGCATGCATGGCAGAAGTGAATGATTAGCTCTCTGAGGTAAGTTTTAAACTTCATTGTGAAAAATGTGAAAACCTGTCTGATCAATTGAAGACCTTAACTGATCAGTTTGTTAGTTTGGACATTAATTTAAAAGCTAGTGAAAAGGATATCAGAAGTCTTAAAGCCACTCTAGCTGAAAAAATACAACTAATTGATCTTAGTTATGAAGTTTTAGAAGAAAAGACCAAACTAATTGCTGAAAAAGATAAACAGATAGCTGATTACCAGGTAAAAGTGGTGGAACTGAATAGAAAAATTGAACAATTTAGAAATTCTTCTAATATGTTAGATCACATAATCAGTGTTCAACGTTCCCCGGTTAACAAAGGGGGAATTGGATTCTCTGAAGTTCCACCACCATACAACGATAGCTATACTTATAATCCTAGTAATCAGCAATCTGCAAATGTTGAAGTTGGTCAGACAGTTCCAATCAAAGTTTCTGCTAAAGAAACTGAAGTTAATGAGAGCGAAACAAGTAAAACAAGTTCAAATGTCACTTGTTCTGTCTCCAGTTCTATCTCGTCAAATTCAGACAAGTCGTCCGAATGGGGGAGATAGAAGAAAAGGCTGTGTTACTGAAACCAGGGGAGGAATATAAGCCTGATGAAAAGAAATCTGCCCTAAATTCGTTCATCCCACCATATGTTAGACAAACGGATAATAACACAACCTCAACATCTGCAACAACTTCTGAGACGAAAGTTCAAAACAGTTAGACTAGATCGAACAGAAGTTGTTTTAGATGCAACCGGATAGGACATCTTGTCGCTGCCTGTCCTCTGAAACAGAGAAAAGCTAGAAATATGAGGCCTACTAAAACTGAGTATAAAACGAGTACTAACAATGATGCTGGTAAAAGACTAACATACCAAATTACAATCATTGGTCTAAACCAAGATTTCAAAGAAATCAGTCTCGTTTTTTCCCAGTAAATTACCAAAACAATAATTATAGTCCAATTAACTTACGAAGGTTTGGATGGCCTCATAGCCAGTCATCTAGAAATTTCTCCTACAGAACTAATCGAAACTTTCCTCAAACTGACTTTGGGCAACCAAGGTACTGGATGTCGGATAACAGATTTAATCGATCCAAGACCAGTAAGTCTTGGGTCCCCAGATTTTAATCTATTTCTTTAATTGTGTAGGAACAGTCAAACAGGGCTGTAAACAATAGTGGGTTGTTGACAGTGGCTGTTCCCGGCACATGACTGGTAAAAAGAAATTGTTACGTGACTGGAAGTCTGTTCAAGAAGGAAGAGTAAGTTTCGCTGGAGAAAGTGGGTGAAGAATTAGTGGTATTGGGACTGTGACAAATGGGAGAATAAAGTTGGAAAAGGTGAATTTTGTAGAAGAGTTGAAGCATAACTTGTTGAGTGTTTCTCAGATTCGTGATAAAGAATACACTGTTCATTTCACTAAAGATGAGGCACTCGTGCTTTATCCTGGTTTCAAGATACCAGAGACATGGGTTGTAATGAGAGCTCCAAGAGAGAGAAACACATATGTGATGGATATGAGATCAACCGAGATGACAACAGAAGAATCATGCCTTCTGTCAAAAGCAACTGAATCTGAGTCAGAACTGCGGCACCGAAGAATGGGTCATATACATCTTAGTAAGATGAACTACCTAGTCAAGAATGGGTTGGTGCTAGGGGTTCCTTTGAAGAACTTCAATTTTGAAGACCAATGTGTATCATGCAAGAAAGGAAAACAGCACAAGAAGCCTCATCACTCAAAGAAAGTTAACTCAATTGTCAGCACCTTGGACATACTTCACATGGATCTCTTTGGTCCTGTGAATGTAAAGAGTCTAGGAGGAACTTCATATTGTCTAGTGGTAACCGATGATTACTCTCGATACTCTTGGGTCTATTTTCTGAAGGCAAAAGATGAGACAGTTCAGTTGGTAATTAACTTGATTACTAAGGTAGAGAATATTGTTGGAAGAAAGGTTAAGTACATCAGGAGTGATAATGGTACATAGTTCAAGAACTATCAGATGGAGATGTTCTGCTTACAGAAAGGGATAGAGCATCAGTACAGCGCCCCATATACTCCGCAACAAAATGGAGTAGCTGAGAGGAAGAATACAACGCTAATCAAGGCGCCAGGACCATGCTGGCATATGCTAAACTTCCTGTGGTGTTCTGGGCTGAGGTTGTTGCTACCGCCTGTTATATCCTTAATCGTGTTTTAACTGTTAAAAGATTAAATAAAACATGTTATGAACTTATGCATGGTAGAAAGACAAACTTAAAAGGTCTCGAACCTTTCGGGTCCCCATGTTCGATATTAAAGACTAACTTTAAATTTGGTGAGAAAGCCAACGAAGGTATCTTAGTCGGCTATGTTGTTGGGACACCCAACAGAAGAGTCTTTAATCTATCGAACAGCAAGGTTGAGGTGGTCTGTAACACTGACATTACTAGTTACAAAACACCAAAGCCTAGCATGGGACCAGCAGAGGCTTTCGACTATGATAAGCTTTTCAAATCTTTTAATGTGCCCTACTTGAATTTTGCAGACATTGATGAGAAAATAGCCTCGCAGATACTGTATGACGACAAGGAGACCATTGTGCAACGTCCACAATATGATGAAAATCAACCAACCTCGTCCAATGAGGTTGAAACTCCTGCTGTCTCGAATGATGATGAGTTCTATAATCCATTCCACACTCAACCTCAGACTCACATTGATGAACTTTCTTCAAATCTTGAGAATGATATGGAAGTTGGTCCGATTCAGACTACTAGAGTTCACAAGAATCATCCTTTGGAGAATGTGATCGGTAATCCTTCTGACGGTGTTCATACAAGAAGAAGTTTGGATGAACACACATGCGTTTACGCAAGCATTAAAGAGAAGGGTAAAATAAATGAATGCTTGTACACCTGCTTCATCAGCCAGATTGAACCAAAGAATTATCAAATGGCACTGAAGGATAGCACGTGGGTTGAAGCCATGCAGGAAGAACTGGAACAGTTTGAGAAGATGGAAGTGTGGAAATTAGTTGAGAAACCGCAAGAAGTAACTTCTATCGGTACAAAGTGGGTATTTAAATGTAAGAGATATGAAAAGGGGATAATCATACGGAACAAGGCAAGATTGGTAGTGAAAGGGTTTAATCAGCAGGAAGGAGTCGATTACAATGAAGTGTTTGCTCCTATAGCGAGATTGGAGGCAATCCGACTGTTTTTGGTGTATGCTACACACAAAGAGATGAAAGTGTTCCAGTTAGATGTGAAAAGCGCATTTCTTTATGGTAAAGTCGATAAGGTGGTATATGTTGAACAACCCCCGGGTTTCCCTGACCCAGATTTTCTTGATCATGTGTACATACTGAGTAAAGCATTATATGGGTTACATCAGGCTCCTCGTGCCTGGTACGCAACATTGTCAGACTACTTGCTAGAAATTGGGTTTGAAAGAGGAAAGATTGATAGTACGCTGTTTGTCAGGAGAAAAGGGAGAGAGTTTCTTCTCGTTCAGGTTTATGTGAACGACATCATTTTTGCTGCATCAAAAGTCACTATGTGTCAGGAATTTGAAGCGGTCATGAAGAAGAGGTTTGAGATGAGCGCCATGGGAGAATTAACTTTCTTTTGGGATTGCAGGTAGATCAGAAGAAAGATGGCAAGTTTATTCATCAAACGAAATATGTCCATGATGTTCTCAAACGCTTCAAGATGGATGATAGTACCCCATTTGACACTCCAATCTGCGTCAACCACAAACTGGGTGCTGATTCCGACAGTGATGATGATGTGGATCCCACTCAATATCGGGCAATCATAAGTTCTTTAATGTATTTAACAACATCTAGACCTGACATTATGTTTGCGGTTTGTCTTTGTGCTTATTTTCAGGCAAACCCGAAGGAATCTCACATGAAGGGAGTGAAGAGAATATTGCGGTATCTCAAAGGCAAGCCTAAGTTGGGTTTATGATACACGAAAGGGGGAGAATTGGATTTGGTAGCTTACACCAACTCTGACTATGGAGGTTGCAATCAGAACAGGAAGTCAACAACCGGTGGATGTCAGTTTCTCAGAGGAAGATTGGTGTCGTGGCAATGCAAAAAGCAGACCTCAGTAGCCATTTCCACCTGCGAAGCAGAGTACATAGCAGCATCAAACTACTGCTCCCAGGTTTTATGGATGAATTTCACTCAAACTCCTATTTGCATTGATAACACTGCTGTAATCTCAGTAACTAACAATCCCGTTAAACACAGTAAAACTAAACATATTGACATTCGTCATCATTTTATACGGGATTGTGCTGAGAAGAAATTAATTGTGCTTGAAAAGGTTGATTCTTTGGATAATTTTGCCGATCTTTTTACTAAAGCGTTTGACGGATCCCGTTTTCAAAATCTTGTTCAGCTTAATGGGATGATCAATCCCGAGTAACCTTGTTTTCAGTAAAAAAAAAAAAAAAACAAAAAAAAAACAAAAAAACAAACCATCACTATCGCTTAAAATTATGTCGGTTGCTTAAGTTTGAAGGACATATCTTCGGATATGTTTGGTCCTTACTTCTACTTGTAGATTATGAGGATAGCCATTGACCAGATGACTGAAAGTGACCGGGGCGGTTTATGATGGGTTTTTATTCTTTCGCTGAAAAATAGTCGTTCATACTTAGTTAGAAGGACACATACTCGTATGTGGTCGGTCCAGCTGATCCATTGGATCTTCAGGATAGCCGTTTACCTGAAGACTTTGACTTGATCGGGGCGATAGAATTTAAAATTTTTTTAGGAGATGATATAATTTTTCAAGTCTATAACATCTTAAGAAGTTTCAATACGATGTTTAAAAGAAAATTGATCCAACCTTGGAAAGTGATAGAAAAACTGATTTTGTGTGCTTTACTGGTGCAGTTATTAGGCCTAAAAGACTCTAGAGCAGTCATTGTATGTTATGGTAGCTTTCTATGGTGCGTAAAAGTATAAGTGATACAAACTAAATCTCCTCGATTTAATGTGGAAAACCATTTTGAGTTGTGCATGTCTCCATATACATCTTTCCGAATGATAGGCAGAAAAGTGATTACCTAGTCATACACGAGCCCGTGAGTGTCCTAATTCCCGCGAAAATAGTGTTAAGTACCTGCAGTGATCCAGATTCGGGACTTACAGTTGTCTACAATTTGGAGTTGTATTAATGTCCTTATTTGTATCAGTAAAAAAAAATGTATATTATTAAGCCTTCTGAAGCTTAAGTTGTTTCAAATATCTAGAAAGAGGCAAGAAAGAATATTTCAAGCATAAGAAAGAACGGGAAGAAGACTCTAAAGATAGATGTGTGCTCATTGTTTAATCAGACACTATGGGTCGAAGTCAACTCGGGGTGACTTGGGGAAAGCCAAATATGCTTTGAGAATAGATAGTAGGCATCACAATCTCTCATGTGATGTCCATCTAAATTTTGAGCTTAATTGAACCTAATCCGTATCACAGAAGCGATGAAAACCATACTAAGTTTTATACATGCTTACAACCTGTTTCTTTATGTCATAATACCGCTGAACATGGATCTGAGTGACAGCCACTTAATTAGTATGATTCCTGTTCGGATCTTTTCTAAAACATGCAGGTTCTCGTCGAGACTGAAATTTGATCCCGTCTATTCTAATTATTTAACTTTTTCGTTATGTATTTCGTTTTATGGTTTAAATTTTTGAAACTTGGTTACTTGGTTCTTTGATTGAAAAATTTAAATCTTTTTCGGAGATGTTTAAAAGCCAGTTGAATTTGGATCAACGTTTTCTGGTTCTGTTTTTAAAATAATAATAATGGCGATGTTCTTGGTAAACAAGTGAGGCTAAGTTGACCTGTCTTTGACTTGGTGAAGTTAGTCTTGGGGCGAAGTTATCACAACTTCATCTCTGGGGTTTATTTAAACTATATAAACTGATGCGGTGGTCTTTTGGTTAAACTATTTTCAAACCCTCTAACCCTCGGCGAACTTATACTCTTGAATCGAACCTCATTATATTCTATTTCTTTTCCGTGAAGGTTTGTAGGATCCATGTAACCTGTAATTCGTTATATATGGTGATAATCGGTATCACGATGATTCGGTTTGTGGTCTCGCTAAACCCTCGTTTAACATATCATTTTTAGTAACAAATGTTGGTTATCTGGATCTCAATCAAACAACCTCTTTCATGTTTTCATTCTCAAAATCGGCCGAACAAAACCACAAATGGGTCAATCGTGATACGCCAATTAAGAGGCGAAGTTAGGGTTAGGCGAAGTTGTACTCAACTTCGCCATATGATTAACTTCGCCTGTTCAAGAAAATATAGATTAAATGTACTGGATCTGTTACTCTCTGTGTTCATGCTCAGGCGAAGTTGGGCTTCAAGCGAAGTACACAATCAATTATTTCATAACTACGCCTATTGTAAAGGGCGAAGTTATGACCTGTTTAGACAAAGAACTGACTTAAACTGTTTGTTGTGCAGATATGGCTGTTGTGGCAGATGCTGGTGGTGCTGGTGATGATGAAGGTGGTGATAATAACCGACAGTTCTTTCCGGGTCACAACATGCATATCACCTTGGATCCAGTTGCTCGTGGTATAGACGATTATCGTGAGATCATTTCATTTCTCGTTCGCTCACGTATTTTTCACGCCATCAAGACTACTCTTCCTATTTCACTACCAAATATTGAAGACTTTTGGCAAAAAGTTGAATATGACTGTAGGGTTGATCCTCCGGTTATGCGCGCTACAGTGAACAATCAGGTGGTACAGTTCTCGGCCGAACAGATGAGGGTAGCTTTACAGCTTGGGGTTGAAACTACTGATAATCCTACTGAATTTTCGGCCTCCTTCAGAGATGGTGCGTTTTTGCGCATGGGGTATTCTGGTCCGTTGGGTGACTCTCAGAGGAGGAAAGGATTTTTGTTAGATCAGTGGCGGTTTCTTATGCACGTGATGATAGTGTGCATGTCCGGTCGGAAAGCTGGTACAGATGGTATGGGGCAACAATGCAATCGGCAATGACTGCTTTAACTTACAACAAGTCGTACAGCTTTAGTCAGATGATTTTTTATGAGATAGATCGTCAGAGACGCGCGGTGTCTAGGAAAAGATTTTTGATGTATCCAATATTCTTGCAGATGATTCTAAACCACGTAGCTCCCAATCTACCATAACGACGTCCCATGTCGTTTGTGGAAAGTGTTTCTAAAAGAATCTTTGCGCAGTGTAAGTCATCGAGTGCTCGTAGTAAACCTGATCTTCGTCTGAGGCATACTGCATTGTTCGGTTATCTGGTGAACCCTGCTTATGTGGCTCCTCCAGGTGATGAATTTCGTGATCAGGCACCGCAAAAGGCAAATGTTCTTCAACCACCACCTGTGGTTCAACCACCACCTGTGGTGCAGCAAGCACCGCTTGTTGATCCTGCCGTCGCTCCAGAAGAACAGGTTGACCTTGAAGCTGCCTTTGGGGGGCATGGGTTCTTTGACATGGAACGAGTTGATCCAGCTGCTGAAATTCAAGCTTCAGTGGCTGAGGCGTCTGGTGTAAAGGTTTTCCGTGGTCGCTACATCTGTGGAGGATCCAAAGAGAACTGGCTCGGATTCCTCCGATGACGATATTGCTGAAGCACAAAAAATTCTGGCCAGACAAGAAAGAATTCATGGCAAGCGAAAGAGAGACTCCGATGATAGTGAATCAGATTGTGAGGAGGATATGTATCGTATGGTACGAAGATCAAAGAAGGAAAGGGTTGGTGAAAGTTCAAGAGTTGGTGAAAGTTCGAGAGTCGTACGTTTTTCTCCACCATCCTTATCTGGTATGACTATGTTACCTGCTACTTCAATTGTCTCACTGCTAATTTCCTCAAGTGTTCCTTTGGTGACCTCATCGTCATATTTTGGTGTACCTCCAACCTCGTTTCAGTTTACTGCTCCTGAAATAGTTTTCTTGCCACCTCATACTCTTAATCCATCGGAGGTTGTTGCACGGTTTGTTGAGTCAACGTTGGTTGCTACTGCGGGGTTGTCTGTTACGATACCACCCGCGGTCACTATTCATTCTACATCGGATATACCAGCTAGTTTGGGAATTCCTCCACCGTATGCTCAAGATATTTCTCATATGCGTTTTAATTTTGATGCTACTTTGTCTGATTCTGAAAGGATAGCGGCTCTTGAACGGGTAGTTGCTGAACAGTCAAGAATCAATCTAATCCAGACTCAAGCTATCCAGCGACTTGTGGCAGAAAATCAGATCCAATCATCCCTCCTTGTTGAACACGGTAAACTATTTGATGCTCTAAAACAGTTCTTAGCATCTCAGGGGGAGACGAGCTGCAAGGGTGATGAGTTGAGAACCAAAAAGAGGCAAGACAGAGACGATGATCCCAATGTATCGGAAGGTGCAGGTGGTGAGTTGCCAAGAACTGAACAAACTCTTTGTACTTCCACATCTCAGGGGGAGTCTGCTGGTACATCAGGTGGAACAGGTGGTGAAAATGTGGTGGTTGTTGATGATGAGGAAGTGCTGGAACAGGATGATGAGTTAATCGATGATGTGTTAACGATTGATGAGATTGAAAATATTGGTGAACAAATTGAGATTGATAGTGGGTTAAAAGAAGGTGAGATTATTGATGATGGTGTAGAGCATGATATTCCAAATGTTGAAAAGGTGAACTTGAATCAAGACGCAAATATGTCAGATGAGTCTGACTGGGAAGAACAGCCGAGATGGAAAAAAGGCTGTGCTCAGTGGTTCATCAAGACAAAGAATCCTGCGGTACCGGCAATGTTTAAGAAGAATTACAGTATCAAGGGCTACGCTAAGTCGAAGAAAGGTATCATTTGCTGGCTATATGATGAGCAGTTAAAGTTGTTTGTGATTAAGCGTTATGATGGGATCCAGTACTTTAAGAAGGCATTGAGATCACTGAACACTTTGCCTGAGTGTGAGGTGAAAGATTTAGCTCATTTGAGGTTGATTAATCGAAGCGATGACAATTTTACAAGATGGGTTGAAAGGATTGTGTGGAAAGAGAGTGTCAAGGAGAAAAATTTTGAGTTATTGAAGCCTCAGAAAGGAAAATTGGTTGAAGATAAAGAAAGAGGAATGAGGGCTGATGGCAAGCCTTGGATGGTGATGAAGTACAAGCCGATTCGGTGTTTAAAAGAGGTGCCGATGAAGATGATGCCCAAAGACGTGTTAAAGAATCTCAAGTGGTGGTATGTTGACTGCCAGACCGCTGAAGCTGTTATGGAGGATGAGGACGAACAGGAGATTCTAAGAGTGTATGATCCCATGCACTTGGTTAATTTGTCTCAGGCTGATTTGCAGTTACTGAATGATAAGAAGATATTTTACATTCCTGCGTGGACGGATGAAGCCTAGAAGTACCAGAGGGTGGTCTCTGTCTGTGTAAGGCAGGACATTCATGCTTGAAGACGGATGGCACGTGATTTTTGAGATTACAAGACACGAGAATGAAGATAGAGATATGAAGCTACTGCCAAGGGGGAGTCAGTTGGTGCATGATGTCAGTAGTTCAGTATCTTGTGTTTTGTCTGTGTCTGTAATCGTTTAGTCTTGTTTGTTTCGTGTCGAATACTGTTGAGTTTGTATGTTCGCTGATTTGTTTGAGCGTACTTAGTGAGTAGCGAAGTTAGACAACTTCGCCTAGTATGTCAGGCAAAGTTGTCGAGGTATATATAAACCTCAACTTCGGGTTTTAGAAAATAGAAGGGTTTTTGCTGAACGTGTTTTTGGTGATCTTGTGCATCACGTGTTGGCAATAGTAATACATCATGTTTTCAAGTATTATCTCATGTGTTTACCTACTTATTTAACGTATTGCTTATCTTACACTCGTATCGTATTACGTGGGGATTCCGCACCCTCGTGTTACGAGATACTCCTGTGTAGATCCGGCTAGGAACCTACATCATGTTACATTTGAACATTACTACCGAGTAGATCTCTTTACATCCACATTGGACAAACAACTAGAAGAGTTGAATAGCAGATTCGATGAGAACACGATGGAGTTGTTAACTCTTAGTTCTAGTTTGGTTTCAAAAGAGATTGATGTTGATAAGATTTGTCTTCTTGTTAAGAAGTATTAGCCTGAAGATTTTACGGAGCAGGAGATTACTCTTTTACAATATCAGTTGGAGAATTTTAATTTTGAAATGTCAGAGAATACCAATCTAAGTGGTGTTTCAAGTATTTCAGATTTATGCAAAAGTCTTGTGGAAACTCATAAACAAGAGACGTACTATTTGGTTGATAGAGTGGTTCGGCTAGTCTTGACACTTCCAGTTTCTACTGCAACAACAGAGATGGGGTTTTCAGCCATGAAAATATTCAAGAATCACCTTCGCAATAAGATGTCGATGAGTATCTCGCGAATAGCTTGGTGGTTTACATAGAAAAATAAATTGCTGAAACATTTGATTCGGAATCTATAATCGAGGAATTCAAAAATATTAAAGGTCGTCGAGCTACTTTGTAATTCTTCTTTTAAGGCACTCAGCCTTCGTCTCGGTTCTCGTATTATTACGAATATTTTATGTCTTTTTTGGTTAAAAAATCATCTAGTTACCTTTTTTACTTTTATTGTAAGAACTATCGTTAGAATGAATGAAAAACTTTTTGATATATACATGTCATATTGTTTGATCCGATCCGAACCACCGACACGAACCGGATTGTCGGCCCGAAAAGTTTTGGGTCCGTGACTTCGGTCATCGCTGTGACGAAGGCCAAGCTTCGCCACTGGTGGCGACAGTGGTGGTATTGGCGGTCAGGCGACAAGGACGGTGGTTGTGGTGGTGGGAGGGGTGGTGGTGGTCAAGCGATGGTAGCATTGGTAGTGATGGCGATGGTAGGGTGGTGGTGACAGAAATGGAGGTCAAGCAGCGACAGTGGTGGTGGTGGTGGTGATGGTCAGGCGGTGACAATGAAAATGGTTGTGGTGGTTATGGTGACAATGGTGGCGGCGGCGGTGGTAGCGCTGGTGGTAGTGGAGATGACGATGGTGGCGGTCAGGTGGTGGTGGTAGCTATGGTAGTGGTGGTTGTTGTTGTTAGGTAGTGGTCTGTTGAGAAAGTAATGTGAAGGAGGAATGAAATGATAAAAAAAAAGGTTGGAATGAATGGTTTTGATTGAATGTGATTCCATGTATAATGGATGATTTCATTCCATTGACCAACCAAGCACCACTTTTTTCATTCCCAAGCAATGAATTATTCCATTATGTACCAACTCCATAGACCATTTCGTCCTTGGGTGGCGCGTTGAAACTAAAGTGAGGTAGGCTAGTGTAGTTCTCATTGAATGGTGGCGGAACTAATGTGTGATCATAGCCTAAACCTGTCTTTTGTTTCACCCCAGTTTGTGCCCCAATAATCTCATTCAGTTTATCAGACGCCAATTCAAACTTTTCTACGACTATCTTTCTTTAGGCAAGGTCTAATTCTAGCTTCTCAATTTTAGCATTCAACTCAACTACACGTCTTTCATGAAACTGGGCTAGTTTGTTAGTTTGAAACAATTTCTCATTTAATTTTGCCACATCATTATTATGGGTTTTAATTCTAGTGGCAAAAATGTTCTAAGCTTTTCCGTAATCATTGTTCTGACGTTCAATGCTTATATTTTCATCTATTAATGTAACATTATGAGTCTTATAACTCGCTATCTTATTAATGCAAGCTTGAGAGCAAAGTTTGTGTACCTCGGGAATGTTAGAGACGGTTTGGTATGCTTCTGCTGCAGTGCTTGATAAGGGTTGATCTTCATTCATAAACACCATCCCAGCGAAGGTCAGTGTGTTGATCATCTCACAAAATTGGTCATCCTCCCAATCTGGTTTAATTGTACCAGCGGCATGATGATCATGGCCTTAGAGTTTGATCAAGAGTTACCTTTTGATGAATTGCCTTGACTGATTCGGGAAACTCTGTGTTTTGAGGAGGTGCTCTGACCAGGTCGTTTGTCACTTCTTCTTCCACAAAAACTTCAATAATCTTAATGTTGTTAGCAGGCTTGGATGGGTTTGTGCATTCCCTTGCGAAGTGCCCTGTCTCATTGCAGTTGTAATGCCGAAGCTTGTCCTTGTCAAAACCAATCTCGTTCCCGTCAGAATCCTTGACGCTGTTTCTTCCATACTTCTTCAGAAGTTCGATGAACGATGAACAACCATGGCCATTTGGTACTTGATGTCAATCTTATTAAGATCCTTTTTGTTGATTTCGGGAGTGTCTCCTTGTTGAAATGAAAGAGGTAGAAGCTTTCCTTGCAACAAATCCTCATGACTTGCGATAAAGGCATGAAACAGTGCAACATGTGATTCATCAACTTGAGGAGGAGAGTAGGATGAACTACTTGCAGACTTCTTAATCCCATGAGATTTCAGTTCTTGTTCAACAGCCATGTCTATCGCTTCTTGAAAAGATTTTAAACTAGATCGATGGTGCTTGCTGACTTGCAGAAGTTTTGAAAACAGATTTTTGTGATGGTTGAGCAGAAAACATCTTCATCCCATCAACTAGATGTACAATGGGATGAGCTTGACTGAGGAAAGCAGTGTTAACACCTGACCTAGTAGAAATTCCAACATGATTCAAAGAACTGATATGGTTACCCAATCTAAAGCTTGTCATCTATTTCAAATGAATTTATGGTGAATGTCAAGTCAGATAGAGACATTATTTGTTAATTAGTTGTTGATGTAGTGTAAAACACACATGTGTTCCTAATAGTTTTTATATTATTTTGTGCTTAAACGTTAACGATTATTTTGTTATTCTTGCATTAAATTACATGTTTGTGTATGTGATTGGTCCCATGTTGAAGAGAGAGAGAGAAAATGAGTCAAATGAAAAAAGAATCAGCTAGAATGGAGCTCGGATAAAGCCGGTACGCAAAAACGAAGATAAACGAGCTGAAAGTCGAAAAACGTAAGAAAATGTCATGTTCGAGCTACGCGACCAGGTCATACCATTCAAGAAGCATGTGGTATATTCCAACATGTCCCAAGGCTTCCAAAAATGTTCAAGAATCAGGTACCACGTCTATTTTGTCTTCTAGTGGGCCTAGTGGGCCTAGTGGGCTTGTTTTAACCTATTTTATATTAGGAAGGAGGTGTTTAAACATATATATAAACCCTAAAACCCTATGAACAAAATTATTCAAGTTTCCAGCCATCCCACATCAGTTCCATAGGAGTTTACGAAGAGGAGAAGCAACTGGTTCGCTATTTTATCATTCGGTTGTCGGTTTTGACTATTTTAACGTTTGTGAGTTCGTTTTTGGTTTTTAAGCATTCAAACCTTTTGTAATCGGATTTATATGAACATGTTTATCATTTATATCTATTTTATCTACTGTTCATTGATTATGATTGTCTAAACTTCTTTGTTCTACCTAGGTTTGATGATTATTGTTAGGTTTTGATGAGTTTATTGGATTGTTTGATTAATATGACTTGAATTGCTATTGAAAGTTTGGTTTAACATTGGATTAGGTTGTGTTTAGTGGCTGTGAATTTGTTAATTACACTCATATACCTCTTGCTTTGATTGATTGAATTAGTTTTGATGGATTGTTGCTTGTTTGAACTCTTTACTTTGTGTTTAGAGATTGTTTGCGGGTGTACAACCATAGGGTTTAAGTGAGTGTTTTAGTTGAATATAATCAGCGGGTGAATACCTTCTTAGATTCCGAGAGGTGAAAGGAATTAAGGTCGTCTCATAGCTTTTACTTGTTAGGATTAAGATCGCGCGAGAGCGGGTTTGGTTCTTGTCGGGTTTGGGTTTTGAGTGATTAGTTGATCTAGTTTAAGTTAAACTAAATTGTTCTTCTATCCTTGGTTGCGTAGTATTCGTCTCTATTAGGGTAGTGTGTCGGTGAGACCGAGAGGAGAGTCGGCATTAGAACACTTTAACAATTCGTTTCCCTATTTTGTTCTTAAAATCAACTAAGTGTAAGTTAGAGTTTGTTGGTGAGACCGAGAGGTGATCTAGCTTCCTTGAGTGAACCTTAGTTGTGTCATCCTTAGATTACGGTGTCGTGAGATCATTCAATCCATTAGCTTGTTAGACCTTCAATATGAATCTTACCTAGGTAGACGTTTTCTCCATTTGCAGTTAAGTCTCGAAGTTTCGTTAAGTGTTTCGTTAAGTTAAGTTAATTAATTTAAGTCAAGTAGTTTAATTATTAAAACTCAATTAAAAAAATTTTATTCTTAGGAAGGTCTTGTCTAGGGTTTAGTGATCATAGACGTTCTCACGTGTCCTTGTGTTCAATACTCGGACTTCTTAGGTCTATATCACTTTTGATCGGTACACTTGCCGGTTGTGTGTGGAGTCATTAGGATTTTCCGTTATATAAATTTAAATCTTAGTTGTGAGTTCCATAGAAAAAGCATTCATTATACACACATCAAGTTTTTGGCGCCGTTGCCGGGGATGCGTTTGAGGCGTATTGAGAACGACTCGAGTTAGGGACTTGCCTATTGTAATTCATATTTATATTTAGATTAGATTACTTATTTTAATTAGTTTAGTTTATTTTAGTTTAGTGTAGTTTAAGTTTAGTTTTATTATTATTATTATTGTTATTATTAAACTATTTTATCTGTTTTTATCTGGTGCCCGTGATCCGTTTCTTTTGAGTGTTCTTTATAGGAAAAATGTTCAGATTACAAGTTGGAGAACCATGGTGCAAAGTTTGTGGCGGAAATCACTGAGTGCATGATGCTTATGAGAGGAGAAATATAGAAGTCGAGGCACGGAAAGCTCCATGGAAATCACTTTTGGCAAAGCCTCCTCCATACCGATTTGCATATGATCAAATGGGGAACTTCTTAGGGTATAAAGATTTGTCAGGGAATATATTAGAGCTCACCCCATAATTGGAGGCAATAATGGATGATGTATTGTTTGCTATTAGAAATGATTTGGAATATATTCCACCTTTGTTTGAAACCCTGAGTGAGACTGAAGATACCGGAATGGAGGAACAGAGAGTAGAGGAGTATGTTCCCTCTTGGGAGGAAGAATTTAAGGATGAGTTTGGTGAGGAGTTGATGGACTTTGCCATTATGGATGAAGGCGGGTTTGACCCACTTGGTGATATAAAGCTGCTTGAAGATTTAATATATAACGAGCCAAGTGTGGGGATCGAGAAGGAGCTTTGTAAGGAAAGCCATGAGGTAGTTAGTGATTTGTTCCTTCTGACACTTCACCTCGTTTGTGAAAAACCGAAACACGAACCGTACTCAATCTCCATTCGGGACGTCTTAAGGTTTAAAAATTTGGCTAAAAGGATTAAAAGGAGGATTTTTAGGCGAAGAAATTATAGTGTGATGAAGAGATTGACTTCCCCATTTCACTTCATTGAACCATTTTTGGGGGAATTCAATAGTTGGTGGGCCGAGTTTAATTCATATGGTCGGTCCCATGAGAGTTGTGCAATTGGTTTCTTCCCGCCCAATTGTAAAAAGAGAGTGTTGAGGAGCATCGATGGGAAGAGGATAAAGGAGAAGCCTCCTGATTGAGGTTTCGGGAGCGAGTCCGGCTGATGACTATTCAATAAACTTTGCGCTTCCCGGGAGGCAACCCGGTAATATCTTTCCTTATTATTTTTATTTTCATTTTTATTTTTATTTTTGAGTTTTGCCGGGTGTTTCTTCTCTTACTTGTAGGTTATTCCTTGGTTGGTTGATGACGGTTGATGAGATGGAGTTTTAAACAAGTGAGGAGCAATTTTCATAAGGATTGCCGCTTTCGTTCGTTAGTGACAGCTTAATAGAGAGTACTTGAGTTTTAAGCTTGCGTTCAAATAGAAGGGCGAGGAACATGATTCACCGCACACTTGCATGATCACATATACCAGGGGAGTCTGTTCCACTTTATTTTTCTTTATGTTTAGTTTTGTCTTTTCCTTGTCTCACATTGAGGACAATGTGAAATTTAAGTGTGGGGATGGGAAACTGACGTTTTCATTTTTAAGAAAAATAAAATAATATAGAAAATCTTGGGAGTTAATATTTAAAAAAAAAAAGTAAAAACTTTTTAAAGAAAAAATTGTCCCTTGAAAATTGTTTTTGTTCTACGTTAAGCAGGAAATGATATTATTACCAATGTGCTAACGAACTCTCAGAACTTTTGAAAAATATAATATATTAATAAAAGAAGGGATGGTTTGCATATCTGATTTGGGATGTGTCGGTAGGCCCAACTAGCTTTGATAGTCCTCTTTAGCAATTTTTATATATATAATAATTTGAAAAACGGTGAAACTGAATTTTGATGCTTAGGGAGGATTACCATAATCTGAAAACTTTGAGATGGTTATACTTAGATGCACTCAAACCAGCACACCACATGTCCATCTTTCTACGAGCTTAGAAATAGTTATATATTTTAGGGTGATATAAAAGATTGAAAAAAAATCAAAAATAAAAAAAAAAAAAGAAAGAAAGAAAAAGTATGTTTTGAAAGTTATGTGTATTCTCAAAAGTTGTTCAAGAAAAGTAAAATGCTTGTGAAGAAAGTTATGTATTGTAAAATGCCAAAGAAGCATGCTTTAAAGTTAGTAAAAGAGGCAAAAGATGCACATACTAGACGGGACTTAGAGTTTACGTGTTACCAAGGGGATAGTGACTCTGAGGATTCACTATTGGGGCTCGAAGGTTCTTAGTCAATAAATATCAAATTAGGGATTTATAGGACAAAGTCCAATAATATTTATGAATAGCTCGTACGACCTCCACATGACTATTCATCCATCAAAATTTCACCGAGTGCATCTAATTAGTACCATCAACGAGTCCTTGGCTTATGGTGATTTGTCGAACCAGTTTGCTTTGACTCTAGTTTTTCTAGCTCTCTTTGTCTGAGATGGGGTAGGTGTAGCCTTAATTTTTGGACTTAAAAAGTTTAATGCAAAAGGGGGGCTTGATTAGCTGGTGGCTGGGTTTAAGTGGACAACAATATTGGCAATCGCGGTCAATATGTCGAGTTGTTTCTTATGTTTTGATAATGATTAATAATCTGGGAGTTTGTTGTTTTTCACTTGGTTATGATCCTATGTAGATTTCTTTTTCAGAGACGAAAAAGGTTTAAGTGTGGGGATGTTTGATGTGGTGTAAAACACACATGTTTTCCTAATAGTTTTTATGTTATTTTGTGCTTAAATGTTAACTATTATTTTGTTATTCTTGCATTAAATTACATGTTTGTGTATGTGATAGGTCCCATGTTGAAGAGAGCGAGAAAACGAGTCAAATGAAAAAAGAATCAGCTAGAACGGAGATCGGATGAAGCCGGTACGCAAAAACGAAGATAAACAAGCTGAAAGTCGAAAAACTTAAGAAAATGTCATGTTCGAGCTACGCGACCAGGTCATACCATTCAAGAAGCATGTGGTAGATTCCAACATGTCCCAAGGCTGCCAACAATGTTCAAGAATCAGCTACCACGTCTATTTTGTCTTCTAGTGGGCCTAGTGGGCTTGTTTTAACCTATTTTATATTAGGAAGGAGGTGTTTAAACATATATATAAACCCTAAAACCCTATGAACGAAATTATTCAAGTTTCCAGCCATCCTACATCATTTCCATAGGAGTTTACGAAGAGGAGAAGCAACTGGTTCGCTATTTAATCATTCGGTTGTCGGTTTTGACTATTTTAACGTTTGTGAGTTCGTGTTTGGTTTTTAAGCATTCAAACCTTTGTAATCAGATTTATATGAACATGTTTATCACTTATATCTATTTTATCTACTGTTCATTGATTATGATTGGCTAAACTTCTTTGTTCTACCTAAGTTTGATGATT
Source organism: Bidens hawaiensis (assembly GCF_021521415.1). NCBI lineage: Eukaryota > Viridiplantae > Streptophyta > Magnoliopsida > Asterales > Asteraceae > Bidens > Bidens hawaiensis. The sequence goes on from NW_027491931.1 coordinate 659,852, forward strand.
ATTGTTAGGTTTTGACGAGTTTATTGGATTGCTTGATCAATATGACTTGAATTGCTATTGAAAGTTTGGTTTAACATTGGATTAGGTTGTGTTTAGTGGCTGTGAATTTGTTAATTACACTCATATACCTCTTGCTTTGATTGATTGAATTAGTTTTGATTGATTGTTGCTTGTTTGAATTCTTTACTTTGTGTTTAGAGATTGTTTGCGGGTGTACAACCGTAGGGTTTAAGTGAGTGTTTTAATTGAATATAATCAGCGGGTGAATACCTTCTTAGAGACCGAGAGGTGATAGGAAGTGAGGTCGTCTCATAGCTTTTACTTGTTAGGATTAAGATCGCGCGAGAGCGGGTTTGGTTCTTGTCGGGTTTGGGTTAGCGATTAGTTGATCTAGTTTAAGTTAAACTAAATTGTTCCTCTATCCTTGGTTGCATAGTATTCGTCTCCATTAGGGTAGTGTGTCGGTGAGACCGAGAGGAGAGTCGGCATTAGAACACTTTAACAATTCGTTTCCCTATTTTGTTCTTAAAATCAACTAAGTGTAAGTTAGAGTTTGTTGGTGAGACCGAGAGGTGATCTAGCTTCCTTGAGTGAACCTTAGTTTTGTCATCCTTAGATTCCGGTGTCGTGAGATCATTCATTCCATTAGCTTGTTAGACCTTCAATATGAATCTTACCTAGGTAGACGTTTTCTCCATTTGCAGTTAAGTCTAGAAGTTTTGTTAAGTGTTTCGTTAAGTTTCGTTAAGTTAATTTAAGTCAAGTAGTTTAATTATTAAAACTCAATTAAAAAAATTTTATTCTTAGGAAGGTCTTGTCTAGGGTTTAGTGATCATAGACGTTCTCACGTGTCCTTGTGTTCGATACTCGGACTTCTTAGATCTATACTGCTTTTGATCGGTACACTTGCCGGTTGTGTGTGGAGTCATTAGGATTTTCCGTTTTATAAATTTAAATCTTAGTTGTGAGTTCCATAGAAAAAGAATTCATTTGACGCACATCAGTTGTTCTTTTGATAGTGATCACACTACTATTCCAGGTGTAGGGTAAGGAATTCAACAACTTGACATTGATTTCAATATGATCATATCAATCCCAGCACTCTTCAACTTGGTGATCAATGTTTCAAACCTATGGATAAGAGGTCCAACAGTTTCTCCTTGTATATGGTTGAACATATTGAATTCACCCTTCAATATAGCCTTCTTACTGTGTCTCATCTCCATGTTCCCTTCAATTTTTAAACCAATGCATCCCATAGTCCTTTAGTAGTGGTGTGATCTCTAAAAGTTTGAGCAATTTTAAGTGAAATGCACACACTTAAGACACCATAGGTCTTTTGAACATCACTTAGCATCTTTTTGTCATCATCTCTATAGGTCGTTACAGGTTTGGAAACTGGTCCATCAGTAGTATATGTGTTGGGAATTTGAGGATCAATCTCTATTGACCTGAGAAGAGCATAACCAGTGATTCTTATATAGTTCTTGAAACGCCACTTAAATTACTCAAAGTTGGTATCCCACTTGAGTAGTTTTGGAGGTTTGTTGGTGGTCCCGACCTCATTTTCAAAGATAATGAAATTCTGTAATGCTTCAGTATCAGTTGTCATAATTCAAATCACTAAATGGATTAAACAGTCTAACAACGGGTTCTGAAAAAAGTTCGAAGTACAAACGGATCGAAATGAAAAGGAACTGAATTGAATGGTTAAACGAATCGAATAGGATTTTAATCAAATCAAATATTAAATTGAATCGAATCGAATTAAAAAACCAATTGAATCGAATAGAAACTCGATTCGTTGGGTTTTGAATTTTGATTTGATTGGTTTCTGAACTCAATTCGAATGGTTTTGAATTTTGATTCGATTGATTTCTGAACTCGATTCGAAAGGTTTTGTAATTCGATGCGAATCGTTTTATACTCGATTTGAATGGTTTGCAACTCGATTAGATCTGTTTTCAGAAAGTACATAAGGTATTTTTCACACAAGTACACTTTTATCTACTTATAAAAACTCGATTGAAACCCGATGAGAACTTGTAGATCTAGAAACACGAATTGTCAAGCTTAAATAACACAAATTTCTTTAATCTTACCAATTTTAACTACACAATAACACCACAACACACTTCTTTTAAACTCGAATTCTTCAAACAACCTTATTTCAAGCTTGCAAATACACTTTTAACAAACAAGTGAACCCGTAGACCTACTTTAACACTTGAACACAATTCTTCAATATACAAACAAGACCAAAATCCAAGGTTGTGACCCAAGAACTACAACTGGTGGAGCCAAAAGCTCTGATACCAATTGTAGGTCCTATGAGTGGATCAAACAACTAAAAGTTCTTAAAACAATCTCTAATTAAAAGCTAGCGGAAATCACTTGTAGCGAACCGAGACCTCGGATCTTGGTTGGTGTTGGTTATAATCCGAAATGGCAAGAGACGAGAGAGTAGAAAGGAGTTGGCGAAATGATAAGATTATTGTTATTGCAAAAGGTTGGTTATGAATGGGTATGCTTCCCTATATATACTGGGGAAGCATCTCATGCCCCATTATATTATTTACGGTCCAATGGGCTCATTATAACATGGCCTCGGACCCAAACATGCATTTAAATCAAACCGACAAGTAAGCTAACTAACGTACATCGTGAGAAGATTAAACAAATATAAAAGACTAATAAACAAAACGGGACCCTATAAGTTTCGGCTTACCTTCATCAAAACAAATATATGAGCTGAACCATGTTGAACTATGTTTTAAACAAAAGAATTAATGGAGAGATGAAAGCTTGCCTTAAACAAAAGTGGGGCCTAGGGTTGAAGCAAAACTGTGATAGTAAGCGAAAGTTTAGAAACTCTTGCTTGAACTATTGAAAGAAAGACAATTGCGTTTGAATGCCTAAACGAAAGACTCCTAAGTTTTGTGTGAACAAATGGAAGTATAATAGCATGGGTCTTTGATTAAATGGAACTTGAAACTACAAGAAAAAAGGCATTCCATGGTTTGCGCACAATGACCCGTGTTGATTTATGACGCGCAATTGCGCTAGTCATTAAAACGAAGTCATAATTTTTGAAAATTTGAAGATTGATACTCATTTTTGTATGTCATTAAGCAAATGTTATAAATTACAAAAATAAGTTTGCATGCCATATATTTGTGGGTCATCTTTCACTCAAAATAAAAAACTTTAACTACATGCCATGTATGTGTGTCATATATCCGGTCCCATTTGACCTAATCCCCAAACCCACAGTGTTCATCTCTCAAAACATCATAACATGTTTCTCTCAAAACACCACTGGCCGGCCACGAACTTGGAGTTCCGTCACCACCATTAGCCACGGCATTCCGTTACCACCATCAACCACGAACGCCATCACCACCACGATATTCAGTCACCACCACCAGCCACGAAATTGAGCCACCATGAACCCACGGAATTTTTGAAAGATCGAAACAAAAACTTTCGAGTCTATTGAAGAAATTTTTGAAGTATTTCATCTTCTTTGAGGTATATGCCTTCAATTTTACCCTTATATACTATTAATTAGATAGGGTTAATGGAGTGTTTAGTTATTTCTTTGAAAATCGGCATTTTTTGCTTTCTAAATGCTGAAATTTGATGCATAATTAACCTGTTTGTAAATGCTCATGTAATGACAGTTATATTAGAAGAAATATAGTATGAGTTTTGAGCTTAAGGTGTAATCTTCGAGCCTCTCGTAAGCTACTCGATCTCGAATCGATAAAAAAACTCGAGACGAGCTGACACCGAGCCTCAAATAAAGCTTATTTAGTTATCAAGGACGAGCTAAATGGGAAGCTCATTTAAGCTCGTCAAGCCTTAACGAGCCATGTGTAATAACGACTTAGCTCAAGCCGAGCTTTGGCTCGTTTATGGTACTACACTAGTTCGATCCAAGCTTAGGCTCGTTTAAGTTTTTATCAAACTATATAAAATTAATTAAAAACGTATATAAATTAATTACTAAATAATAAATGACCTAAGCCCGAGCATGAAAAACCCACTCACGAGTCGTTCAAAAGGCTGTTTAAAATCAAACTGTTCAAAAGGTTGTTCAATACCGAACCTTTCAAAAGAATGCTTAAAACCAAACTATATAAAAGGTTGTTAAATAAAAAGTTTGTTCAACTACATAAAAAAAACCGATCGGTTTAAAAAGGTTGTTTAAAACGCCGATTTCGCAGATCAGTTTTTCTTTTTTACAAGCTTCAGTTTAAAAAGGTTGTTTGAAAAAAAACGTGATTAACCTGACCTGACCCGAAACCCATCGGGTTGAACCAATTAACACCCCTTTACAACTAACATGCTATATATTTGATTCCATAAAAGTTTAGTGTAATGATGATTATTTCCGATGGGAGATTTACTTACGTAAGTATGGAATATTTCGAGGTGGTCTTTAACCAAGTTGGCTAACTGGTTCAGTTATTAAAAGAGGAACAAAATAATGGGAAGAGCAACGAGAACCTCATCGTTTAGCTCGAATAGGGAAGAACATCTTCATAGGATATCCGGGAGGATGTTCTTAAATAGGTCTAGTGAAGTTGCTTCATGGTATACTTAGCAAGGGAAAAGGGGTACCAATCAAGATGTCATCATTGTTTGGAAGGTTTGATCTTCCAGTTCCTTTATTTGTTGTTCATATCTTTCGTGTAAGACATCCTTAAAGGTGGTTGTTTGTAACGAAGTAGTCCCTTACACTGACAGACTTAGAATTTTTTTTTGTTATATATATTAAATTCTATATAAAACTTATTTAAAGCCAAATATTGGGCAGAGGATACTAAAAACATATCAGAGAGAGATAAAAAATTTGCCTTGCGTACGAAAATCGGTGTGCTTTTATGTTTCGTGCTTGGGTTTAAGATCATGTCTTTTTGTGTGCTTCTTACTTTTTATACCAGGATTATAATATAACATAATTCATTCGGTTTAGGTATACTGGTCATTTGACATTGACTTAACTAAAAATTCAAATGCTAGTAAGTGTAAAGGACTAATGTGTTACAAAACGGCTACTTAAGGATGTTCGGCGTAGTTGATAAAGATTAATGACCCAACCTACGAATTTATAAGCATTTTTCTTGGTTTCAATAAAGATATATACATAAAGAATTAAGAATGCATACTAATATTGCCCTTTTTGTAGCGGGTCAACAATTGTCACGTTGATTAAACATGTGAAATTATTTAAAAAAATAAATAAATTTTAAAGCATGGGTTTAATTTGATAATGAATGTGAATATGATGCAAGGCCAGGATCTTATAATTGGGAATATTGGGGATTGTATGGCTATTTTGTGTACAAGAGATGAATTCAGTAATTCTCTAGTTGTTGTGTAGTTGACTGGATTTAAAACCAAATCTTCCAGGATCTTTTTTTTTTTTTTTGATTTTTATTATGTCTATTCGCTAGTTTTATGTTCTTTTCTGAATTTCAAAAACCAAATTATAAACCTTTTCACTTTATATTTTCAGGTAGATTAGGTTGGGAGTTTGTTGGTTTGTTCAGTTGAAACCGACCAAACTGCTCAAACAAAAGCAACTTGGTTGGTTTGGTCAATTTGATTTATGAAGGAGATCGTTCGTGAAGGACTTCAAATACTCGTTGATAATAATGTAAGTGTATTTTTTATGTTTGATTATGTTTATATTGGTTTGTCAGAGTTGCTTTTAAACCCTTTTGACTTTAACTTAAAGGGTAGATTGGTCATTTGGTCAACTGATTCTGATGATAAATTTTAGGGTGTTCATGGTTCGGTTTGAAACCGTTAAACAACCCAAATCGTTTACATATATGTGATAGTTTATATTTAATATTAGGTTTAATATATATGCAGGGCTATACTAATTTGTTTAACCATTAAGTGTTTAAATCATGTTGAGTGAACGACTTCAATGGATTTCGCTAAATATTAATTTTTGAAAATTTTGAACCATAAGTCTAGATACTTGTTCATCTTTTAAGAGCTCAACATTTTTATTTTCAGTTTAATTTAAAAGTTAACTTTTTTATAAGTACGCTAAGCTCAAACCGGCGAAACCAAACCGGGAGCAAACCGTTAGGAACGGTTTGGTTTGGTTTAGTTTTAATTTTCAACGGTTTAGTTTCAGTTTTTAATAACCAAAAACCGTAACTAAAACCATCAAAACCGAAACATGAACGCCCCTAATGAAGTTCGTGTCAGAAGTAATAAAAGGTTTTGAAGTGGTTGTTTGCTTTGAATGATAGTAAGAGATGGATTAAGGACAACAATTGGTTTGGCTAAATTTCGTAACGTTTTCTTTGTTTAATGTTCGTCTTAGGTTGGGGGAGGCAAACACGAATACATGGAGGCGGATTTCGATGCGGTTCTAGAAGAATGGTCTAAGTATACGACACAATTTATATTTTGTTAGTGATATGTATGATACTAAATATTAATCGATACTTTTGTTAACTTGAGGAATATTATGTAATATTTTGATTTAGGTTGTTTAATTTAGAATTGGAATTTATAGTTTTGTTGCTATATTTTGAGTCATTAATGTAAATAATAGTAATTATGCAAAATAAAATTAATTAAATTTTTAAAAGTTATACGATGACATGCATTTATGCATGTCGTTAATTGATTTCGTAAACACCAATATTGAAAGTGCATCATAAAAGCATGTCGAAAATGTTGTCCCAAATGAATGTCATTAAACATGACATGCAGAAGCATATTATATTCAATTTATGACGGGAGCTTCAATGACACGTATTTGCGTGTCACAAGTAACCTTTAATGACACGCAATGCATTTAATTGAAAGCTTTTTTCTCTAGTAGTGACCTATTTCACTTGTGAACGTTTTCCCGATTAAGTGCTTTTTATCTTTAATATTGCAATTTTTTTCCCGTTATTATTGCAGAACATTATATAGTATATACCAGTGTAAGTAACTGTTATGTGAATGTATATGAACCGTTGGATCATGGTGATATGAAATCATGGCCATAATAAGTCTTTGAAAAGCTTCTAGAATGGGATGTTAGCAACAGCTATTTCTTTTCTTCAACTCCTACATTCGTCACGCCTTCACCGCGAAACTCCCGGTGAGTTAGGGTTAAGATACTATACTAACCACCACTCTTCATTCACACTTTTTACTAATAAAAACAAATGGCTACCTCACTCTTTTCTTCTCCATCATTTTCCATCAAGTTTCAGGTTCAGAAAAGAAAAAAGCGGTAAACTGCACCTCGCCTTTTGTTCCTGACTCCAATTACTCCAGCGTCGTCGACTCCGTCATTACAACGTTGCCAGTGAGAAGAATTATTTCAGCTATTTTCTTATCAGACTTTATTAAATTTTGCCAAAATTTTGAGGTTTGCTGACAATTGAAGGTGTGGAGTTGGAGTTCCTGATCGTTGTCGTTGCGTATTGTAGTACATTTAATCGAGAAATTTCAACTGTAAGAATCATTAATCCCCGCTTATTGTAGTAACATTTAATCAATTAATTAATTTATTTATTTTTTGCACAATGGAGTTCCGGTAGTTCCTTTAACCACTTTTCTTTCTTTCTTCAGATTTGTTTCATGTATTCTACGAATTTTCATATTTATGTTTTAAAGTTTGTAGTTGCGATAAAATGGACCACTTTTATAATTTAATTTATGTTCAGTTTTATCTTAGATTAGATTCATACATTCATAGTTAACAGTTAATTTGTTCAAGTATTTATTGAAATACCAAATCGTATTAGTTATTACTCAAAGGTCCACATTTTACCTTGTGTAAAGGATGCTAACACAAATAAAGATATGCATCATCACACCATTTGGAAAACACGAGTTAGGGATCAACAATTCTTTGGCATACCTAGGTTACAATATGATTTTAGAAAGTTAATTTGTTCGGTTAATTTTGTTGAGTCAAAGATTTGACCTAAAAGAAGTATAAGGAAGATTAGAGTCTTCTCAACCACCTCAGAACTCGCTAAGTATGAAACCGAGCACACTTGGACATCCGAGCATGGTTTTACTTGGCCGGGCATAATATTTTGCCTATCGGGTAGGGTTATCTTCATGAATTCTTCTTTAGTGTACATCCGAGCGGGGTTCACTATGTCAAGCAAGGTTGTTCTTTATGACCGAGCACAGTTTGCTTAACCAGCAAACCTTTGGTCACCAAGCTTTTGAAGCCAAGCACTTGGAAGATTTAGCAAGGTATTCATTAATAAACAGTGGTCCGAGCATGCTTGATGGAAGTTACGAATTATCCTAAGGACACATTGGGCAGGGTTCAACTCCAAGCAAGCTATAGTGTCACAAAGCACATATTGCTTTGCTAATAAGTTATTCACTAGCAAGGAGTTGATAGGATATCAGAAGAACAAGTTTGCTCGCAAGACTATATCGAGCAAAGTTTGATATGGTCAAGAAGATTGAAATCTGCTTGGTGAGTATTTTCTTAGGAAAATACTCTAAGTAAAGTCTACCCGGAGAACTGTTACTGAGCACACTTCAAGGTTACCTGGCCTACTCGGAGAAGACAAATGTTACAAAGCCTACCCGGAAGACCTGTTTTTACACTTAGTATAGTTTTGAATATGTATCACTCATTAGGGTTTCTAGAAGGAATGACAGCTGTCAGAATATGGTAGGCCTATAAATAGAATATTTAGGGCACGCCTCCTATGGATTTGCTTTTACACTTTTCAGAAAAGAACGAATATTCCTGATTTGAGTGTGACGGCTGTCCTAGGTTATCATTGAATATACATTCCGACAAGAAACCGTAATCGATTATCATTTGTATAAATCAGTTTATATAACTGGAAATCTTTTGAGTTATTGTTCATGTCTATTACCTTTATTAACCTCTTTAGCAACAAATCTTGTTTTTTTTTAAATTCCGCCGTTAACAAACAAGAATCTTTCCTTATTTAGCAATCCGTCATTAACCTTCTTGTCGACTCATTTAATGTGTGGGTTATGACATTGTTGTGAGTATTGAGTGACTAATAGGGACTGACAAGGGGTACCAGAGCGGGTTACCGAATCGTTCGACTAACCGCTAAACTGATTCATTTCGTTCTCAAGCACACTGTGTGCTCGAGAACAGAAAGTTTGTGTTTGTGAAACATTTCAAGGTTTTGAAGAAACTTTTGAGATTTTTGGTGCCGTTGACCGTTTGACCAAGCTGTTCTCTACGGAAGATATATACTCAGGGGTATTTTGGTAATTTTTCTTCAATCATTAACAAGCTTATGAAATTCAAACCTCATCCAATTTCACGACTTCATCAAAAGATTTACAAGAACAAGTGTTGACCAAGCTTAAGGATTTAATCACTTTTAGTGTCGACCAACATATGAATATGTTTATTTTCATATTTTTACAATCTTGATAAGGATGGTTAAGATTGCTTCACCCACATTTGATTTGAAGACACATTTATTAAAGACAATTGCTACGAAATTTGGGGAGTAAAAATCTTTGAATTTCATTGCAAATGGTTAGCTTCAAATCAAGTAAAAGACTCAAGTTAAGAATTGAAGATTATCTGATTATTACATTGAGTTTATTTCTGTTTGTGGTAACCTTGTTACTTGAAGTTAATCTTTGAAGTTCAAAGCCCCGTTCATATGCCCATACAACTATATCCAAAAGTGGTATAAGAGTGATAATTCGAAATGAACAATGGGAGAAGCTTAACGTGAGGGGGAGAATTTCAACGAAAGACAACGAGTTATGAGGTGATCATGGAAGAAATTCGATGGCATCGGTCTAAGGGGGAGATTGTTGGAACTTATGTTTTAGTCTAACGCATCGAATTAATTTGTGGGTGAAAAATATATTGTTTGGTCTCAACCAAGGGTGGATGGCTTGAAGACCAAGTCATGCTAGACTAGTATAAATAGATGTTTTTATTCATTTGTCTAGTATGAGTGAGTGTATTGTGTATTGAGTGAGTTCTAGGGTTTTATCCCTTTGAGAGAGTCTCCGCCTCCATGAAGAGCTCTCCTGGAGGTGGCTGATATTTCTTGTGTATTTATGTATGTATGAGTGGTTTTTCTTTTTGAGAATCATTCGACTAATGAAATCATACTGCTAGTTCTATCTTTTGTGTTTTGATTAAAATTGTTCCTCTTATTATTGATTGGTAATCAAATCGGGCTCTCTCACAGTACACCCCATCCGTCCAAACATCTTTCAAGAGTGAATATGTGTGAGATTCAATCCTAACCCTAGATCCGAGCTCCACTGTTAATAATACCGAAGAGTTTGTTACGTTTGGAAGTTAGTTAATTTGGTTATTTCTTAGGTGTGTTTTTGAATTTTGATTTGTTGATTCGGAATGCATGGATAAAGGCTAAGAAGTATGGAAATAGTTATTGGAGGTTATGATGGATTGCTTGAATATGCTCTGATGGAGGAACCGAGTGACTTTGTAGGTCCTACGGACGGATCAAACAACACAACACTAGTCTACTTGGATCAATCTCAACACTAGCTAGCGGAAATCACTAGTGAGAAACCAAGATCTCAGATCTTGTTTGGTTTTGTTATTGCTGAAAGAAGAAAGAAAGAGAGTGAGTGAGAGAGGTTGGTAAGAGGATAAGGTTAGACAAAATGACAAAAGCTTATGTATGCATGAGATACACACAATATATATAGTGTGTGTTCTCATGCACCATCTTGGTACTATAACGGCCCAATGGGATCTAAGTTACATGGCCTCGGACCCAAACATACAAACAAACACAATCCGACTAGCTAACTTACATTATCGTTATAAAACAAATTTAATACAAAAGACTAATAACAAAATGGGCCTAATAGACTGTCTTCCCAATGGTTGGTAGTCTTTATGGGTTCTCAATTTTCAGCTTTCAGTAAATATTAAATTAGATTATACAATCTTTATTTTATTTGTCATAGGTATAAAGTATAAAATTGAATATAATTTGTAATATACAGTCACGGCGGACGTCTTCGAACGTGTACAAGGGTGACCAATAAAGCTTGAGAAGACCATCCTAGCCAAAACCCGCAAACTCATGCTCGTCGAAAAAGTTGAGGTGATGCATGCGGTCACAGTGAATTATCACCTCACCTTTCTCATTGTCAAACTCCCATGCAACAAAGTCATAAAGAATATTATCATCAAAGAGCATGCCATGAAAAATCGGTTCTCCATGATCGTCCGGCATCTTGTATCTCTATCTTTTTTTCTTCTCTCCAGTTAAAGGATTGACTTCCTTTGACTTAAACGACCTACCCGGATTCAAGGGAAAGTTTGGGTAGTCATCCATCCACTCATGACTCAAAAATCGCTTGAACCAGCCCTCCATGGTGTTTTCCTCTTCGCCACGACCCACTGTCTTCCTAAAATAGTTCATATCAAGTATGGACAGAGAGTGCATATCTCCATAAGTAAGATATGTCAAGTCTCCATTTGCACGTCGGATAGCCCAGCTTTTATTATCCTTATGCCACCTTGCATAGAGGATTGGAGCATCATCATGATATGGTGTCGATCTCCATCTTATGCTTGCCATTCTGCTCTATTTGATGCATTTCCTTGTCTTCTTTCGAGTAGGCTTGGTAGAAGGAGTGACAACTTGTTCTTGAGCAGGCTCTTCAATCACCCTCTCCAGAGTATCCGGATTAGGGGAGTATTTTATTCCGTCATCATCAATTTTATTACCTTCCACGACTTCTTGAACAGGTGAGCTGGTATCTGCAAAAGAATAAACATTAAAAGTAGGGGCTATTTCTGCCTTGATTGTAGGATCAGTCTCACGTGAATTTTGAGCCTCACTTGGCGGATCTTGTTCCTCTGCCTTATTTTCACCAGTGACATCATCAATTTCACTGTCATGATCATTATTCCTGTCTCCACCACGAGGTTCATCAAAACTATCATATTCGTTATCATCGTCATCATCCTCATTCTCATCATCCTCGTTCTCACCTTCTTCATCGTTATCACCATCATCACCATTGCCACCTCCTTGAGCCAAACATTGTGAAAAATAGGAACTATCGCGGTAGTGGCAGGAGCCCTTACTTGTTCAACCAAAGTAGTTTCAACAATTGAGGAATTTATTGAACTCACCCACTCAGTTGTTGTAGCAGTAGTAACAACAAGTTCGGTGCTCACGATGGTTCCAACAACCATCACCGGCTCATCAACACTAGATTTCACACCCGCACTGCTTCCACCAACCTCCTTCCCTGACACACCACTATATATGATTCCATGAAGCTTACCTTGAGCTCTGACCCTTTCGGCATCAACGACTAGATTGGCGAGAGCTGTTTTTCATTCCTTGCTCTGCTCTGTCCTTGGCTCATTGGCTCGTAGTAATCCTCAGAAAGTTTCCATCATATGAGTCCTCAAGTAGTTCACATCTTCATCGGTCAAGTGCATTACCTTCATAACAGCAAGGTAACAGTTGACGAGGGACTCATTTACACAGTTCTGGCTGCTGTTGAAGTCGTGTTGATCTTCAATCTCACCTTCTAGCTGCTCAATCACTGTTCGCAGCCTAACACTCTCAGCCATCAATCTGTCCACATCCTTAAAGGAATTGTGCTCGCTTTCCAACAATCCAACTTTTGAGCCTAGACGCTCAAAGTCTATCCACACACAATCAGGTGTAGAGTTTAACTCCCTCATGAAGTTGTTTGATAAGTTGGAGGAGGAAGGAATATCAGACTCTAATCCAAAAAGTCTTAATTGAAGCCATTCGATCTCTTCATGTTGTTCAACATTTCATAGAGAGTTTTGGCTGATCAACTCTTGTTGATTGCTGATTCATTGTTGATTCAACCTTGTTGACTTTTAATCTTAGCTCTGTCCAGATCTCGGCTTTCTTCCAGCCGAACTACTTTATCAGCTAGAGCATCTCGCTGCCTGGTCACTTCCTCATTTATTTCTTGTTGATCCTTGACAAACTTGATCAACAACATCTCTCGTTTTGCCCTGTTATCATTTGCTTCCTCCAGTTCACTAATCCTATCGAGGACAAGGTCTCGATACACTAGGGACTTCTTCAACATGCCACTTGAAATGGGAGTGGCTGCCATGATAGGGCTTTTTAGTGTTGAGGGAGGTGTGGTTGATATGGTTGATTGTGGAGTGGTTGGAATAGGCATGGTTAAAGTTTGGGTTGGGAAGGATGTTGGTATGGCTAAGGGTAGGTTTGAGGGTTCGGTTGTGGTTTCTAAGGTTGGTGTGGTGGTTTGTGAGTAAATGGATGATGTAAAAGTAGAGGTCTAAAATGACGTTCCTCTAATCGGTGAAGTAAATTGATATGTGGTTGAGGTAACAGGTGTGGTAGTCCTAGGTGGTGATAGGGCTTGGGTTATTGGTCTAGTCTCAGCTTGGGTGGTTAAGGGTAGGTTTTCTAAGATTGAGGGCAAAGGTTCATCTTATTTGGATGGTGAGGTTTCGGGTGGTGTGATGAGTTCGTCCCTAAGGTTTAAGGATTTTGATTTGGATTTTGGTTTGTGTTTGGACTTGATTAGGATTTTTTGTTGGGTCTTGGATGGGGATTTGGATTTTTATGGGGTTTTTGATTGGGCTTTGGTAAACTTAAATTGTTTGCTTTAAGCTTTTCTATGTTTTTGGCTAAGGTAGTGGGTAATCCTACATAAGGGTCAGCTATGGTGGTGGTTTGGGGAGTGTCGTCTGTGTGGTGAGTGGTGCGGATGCTAAAGATTCACAAACCATAGCGGCAGTCGAAGGAAAGATTACCTTTAGTGTAGGCATCTTGTCAGTAGTAGACTTCTTGGAGTCCTTTGTCCGCTTCAAACGCTTTAACGGGCGCTCTAGATCCTCCTCCTCAGTATCAGTAGCAGCAGTAGGCTTCTTCGAAGATTCACCAGTCTTTCTTTTCCCTTTATCATGCTTCTTCTTTGACCGATGTTCGACCTCCACATCTGTCTCCTGTTTAGCCTCAGTTGTAGTTGTTTCAGGATCATCCACAGGCTCATCTTGTTCCTTCTCAGCATCTCCACCTTCATCATCATCATGACCCCTATCACCTTCTTCCTCAACTTCAGTTTCATCACTATTAGGTTCGGTCTCAGCCAACTGACCGAACTTGACCCCAGGTTCTTCATCTTGGTACTTGTATACACTCCTTCTTGTTGGCTCAACCATAGCCTTGAATACAGATTGATGAATCATCCTCACATGATGAGGCTAAGATTGCTCATCAACCTCTCATTCTTCATCAACTTCCTCCTCATATACAGGTCTTGGAGTGTTGGGTAGCAAATCATCCGAAATCAATTGCAAAAAACTGGGATACATCATTCTTCGCCTCTTAGCCAGCACATTGAGTTGCATGTGCTTGAAAAACAATCTGGAGTAGTTGTACTTCTTGTGCGTAAAGTATAACATAATTCCAACCCAATCGGCACTAAGCTTGTCAAAACCTTCCTTCCATAACAACAAACAATTTGCAACAATGTGAAAAATAATCTTCCAGTATGTAGGTAGATGCCTCTTTTCACATGTGCCCCATTCCATGATATATCCTATCTCACGAAGATAACCCGCAATCACTTCCTTTGTGAATGACTTGAATTGCTCACTAGCGCTTTCCTTGATCTTTAATGCTCGTCAAACCACCTCCTCATTAACAACAATGCTTTACTCAGCTACCTTCGAAGTAATCATTGTCCCCTTGTTTTCAGTTTTTGCATTGGTCCAAAGCTGCTCAACCCAAGAATTATGAACCTCCGAGCTAGCTTATATAGCATAGGAAAGAGGGCATTCTCGTAATCCTTTGATCATTGAGATAAAAACCTTGAATTTTCTTTTCCTTGGAAGCTCTAAGGGGCAAGAGTTGTTATGATGCTACAAAGGACACAAAAAAAACATAAGTGTTGATAATTGAGTATTAATGTGTAGGATTATATACTAAGTTGATTAAACAAGACAAACAAAAGATAAGAAAGATAAAATCATAGTGAAATAAAATAAAGAATAAAAATAAAATAAAAAAGAAAAATAAAACTTTACAAAGTAGTATAACAACATGATCAATGTAATCTAATCGAATGACCCTAAACCCCATCTTAGTTTGTATATCAAAGCAAAAAAACATCCAAGTCTCATTTAATCGAATCGAATGGTGAGAAATATTAGTTTGAAGGAAACTGTTGTTTTCAAAACTGTTAAGTAAAAACCAGTCTAATCGAATGAGGATTCAATCTAATATAATCTAATCATGTATTAATCTAATCGAATATCAATTCGATTAGATTGATATGTGAGAGTATTAGATTGGAGTCCAGGTTATGAAAGTTTTAACTTCTGCCTAATCTAATCGAATGGAGAGTTATAATATAATCGAATTAGATTCTAATCGAATCGAATGGTGTTTCGATTAGATTTGAATTTTGATTCAATTCGAGTATAACTTCAATTTGATTAGAATTCCTTTTTAATTCTCAATTCAAAGCATTGTCCTTGTGTATTTTTAGTCTCGTGTTCATTTCAATCGAATGAGGATTTGATTACATTGTTCTTAATTACATTTTTCAGTCTAAATCATTTCTAATCGAATGGTGATTCGATTACATGGTCCTTGAAACCTTTTTCTCGTCAACCCTTTTCTTATCGAATGGCCATTCGATTACATGGTTTTGCACATTTTTTGACCAAACAATTTCTTACCGAGTCCACACACGATTACGTCTTCAATCGATTACACATCCCAAAAACAATCTTCTCAACCAATGAATTTTAATCAAATTCTTTATTCGATAAGAATACATTATTCCATACGATTAGAATGGTTTAACCTATTCTAATCGAATAAGACTCATATTCGATTACAAATCCAAAAATTCTTAAACATCAAATATTCAACCCCTTTACATTTAATACACCCTCGACCCCCAAACTCTAAAAATATTTACAAATTTAGACCCGCAAAAATTTTACCCATCGAATCCGAACACTTTAAATATATACAAGATATATTTTTGTTAGTCCGACACTTGACAAACTTTGCTTAAGGACCTTGATAAAATATATTATCCAAAAAGAAAAACAAAGATAAAACTATTAAAAAATTAAGATTAACAAGAATTAAAATTAAAAAAAAAATTAAGATATAGTTAAAATGAAAGGTTAATGCATGCTTAATTATACTTAGGAAGTAAACCAAACAAAACAAAAAAAATAATAAAAATAAAAATTTGAAATAAAGATGAAATTAATATTATATTAAAAAAAATTACATTTTTAAATAAAATACATATTTTTGGTGAGAAACAAAGATCACGATATAGAATCACATCATCTATAACGTCCTAGATCGCACTTATTTTTGGATATTCTTATGCCAAGAACCCAAAGTTGATTGTAGATATATTTTATCTACTTTAAACTTAACAAGTATTTTGATGTCAACGTGATACGTTAAGGTATATATTAAGCACAATACTTATGTGGTCCCCATTTAATCCAACAAATTACAAACTCCATCATACCTCGGGGATAGTTTGTGTTCATTAGTATCACCCCGAATTGACTTCGACCCCCTAATGATATATCAAAATATTTTATGCTTATTTTTAAACTTTTTGTAAACTTTTTCAAACAATAAAGGTTGAACTATGGATTTACTTGCCATACGGACTTACAAGCCTTCATATAAAGTGTCTAGTACTTACTTGTTTGCCCTCACGTTACGTGGTTCTAATATAACCTTTTTTTGTAATTATCAACAACTTTTGTTGTTGAATTTGAATATTTAAGCACTTTGCAGTTTTTCTAGCTTTAACATTTTGATTTTCAATATATTTATTTAGAGCAATAATAATTTTTCTGGTGATCAATCACTAACGGGCTCATGTATGACTAACTAAAAGCATGTTCGCCTTCATCGATATGACTTATATTGGAGTTGGTAACCGCTTCATAATATTGTAACCACTAGCATAGGCAGGAGTTTAAGTTTAGATCACTATGACACTTACTCATTTGTCAAGCCTATCTACACATCAAGCAATGATATTGTTTGCTTTTGATCTACTCTTTTCATGTGCTAGGATTATTAGAGATAATTTCTTATCATTTTCCAAATTTCGAATCAATTTCTGAAAAATTTTGTAATTTTTAATTATCCGACTCCCTCTAATCAGGATCTCCCTCTAAACGAGAGAATATCTTTTTAAACTTTTTCATATGTTCTTAATAAAATATAAAAAGTTTTTGGTAAAATATAAAATATTTTTTGTAAGTCAAATGACTCAATTTTAATTTTCTTAAATAAATTAAAAATCTTTATGGTGAGTTAAACTTAACCCATTTTCTCCCTCTAAAATTGTGACATATTTGAAAAATATTTATAACTTTATATACAAAAAGATAATGATAAAATCAATTTTGAACAAAGGAGATCATGCCCAAGGACTCAACAAGATATAAAATCGGGCACGATCAAAGGAATTTGTAAACAGGTCTGCAAAGTTGTAATTCGTGTCGACCCATTTAATGGTGACAAGTTTCCGGTCATAAAAATCACGAATGAAATGCATTTGGATGCCAATGTTTTTTGTCTTGGAGAATTGGACCGGGTTTTTAACAATACAAATTGTTGCCTCATTATCACACTTGATAGGGGTGTTAAAGAAATCCAAACCGTAATCTAGCAGCTGATGTTGGACCATATCACTTAGCAAGCGGAGGCGGCAATGCATTCTTCTTCACTTGTGGAGGTGGATACGGTGACTTGCTTCTTGCATTGCCAAGATATCAACCTATCTCTCAGGAACTGGCATCCATTCGATGTTGACTTTCGATCAAGATTGCATCACCCATAATCACTGTCGGTGTAAGCATGTAGTACTAATGGGGAATCTTTGGGATACCAAAGACGTATGCAAGGATTTCCCTTTAGATACCGAAAGATACGCTTTCAAGCAATCAAGTGAGATTCTTTTGGATTAAACTAATATCTAGCACACTGATAGACAATGAACATGATGTATGGCCTGTTGGCAGTGAGATACATCAGGGAGCCGATCACTGATCGATAGAGATGTTGATCAACTGGATTTTCCGATGGATTTGGAGCGAGCACTGGTCTGGTAGCAATCAGAGTGAGGAAAGGGGTGGAGTCCTTGAACCCAAATTTTTGGATGATGTCACGAACGTATTTTTTTGATGTGTTAATATTCCGTCCGCTTTCTGCTCAACTTGAAGTCCCAGAAATAAAAGTCATTTCCCCCAATGAGCTCATCTCAAACCGGCTTTGCATTACCTCAGCAAACTCTCTACACATTTTATTAGATGTAGATCCAAAGATAATGTAATCAACATAAACTTGGACTAGAATCTGATCATCCTTCACTTTCATGATAAAGAGTGTTTGATCGATAACACCTCTCCTATAGCCACTCTTTAGAAGTTGTTCTGCTAAAGTAGCAAACCAAGCACGAGGTGCCTGGTGAAGGCCATAAATAGCTTTATCAAGACGATAGACATCTTTGGGATGATCAAGATCTTCAAAACCTAGTGGTTGCTTGACATAGATTTCTTCCTTCACTTTCCCATACAAGAAGGCAGTCTTCACATCCATTTTATATACTTTAAAGTTCATTTATGAAGCATAGGCTAGAAAGAGACGGATTGCCTCAAGCCTAGCAACAGGAGCATACACTTCATCATAATCAAGACCTTCACGTTGAGAGAAACCTTAAACAACCAGTCTTGCTTTATTTCTTATAATCACCCCTTTATCATCTTTCTTGAATCTGAATACCTGATCCGTCCCAATAGCTTTCTTGTTCTCAAGCATCTTGACTAGCCTCCATACATTAAGCTTCTTGAATGTTGCTCATCTTTCATAGCTTCAACCCACGAGCTTTCCTTCAGAGCTAACTTATAGTCCTTTGGTTCGACTTGTGAAATAAAACAAGCAAAGCGACATCTGTTAACGGAACTAGACTTACTCCTTGTTTGAATGCCAGCAGATGGAGAACCAGTGATGTTTTCTCTGGGATGACTTCAAAGAATGGGCAGTTGGGAAATATATTTAACAAGGGTAGCAGGCTCTGCTTGAAAATTAACCGTCAGATTCTCCACACGATGAAAAATGCGAGGAGCATTGATGAGGACATCATTGGCTAATTGAATAGATTCAGGTTGTTTAACCACATGTTCTTGTGGAATTGGTTAATCCCAAAGAAGTTTGTCATAAGGAACAACAACTGTATTAATCGGAGTTGATGCAGTGTTATCAGATTCACCAGCAGTAGGTTCAACGGAAGCAGCAGATTGAGCAATTTCATCAGAAGAGGGAGGTGTGGCAACAAATTCTACCACGCTCAACATGGTGCAATTTTAGTTTGAACATGTTCAACATTATTGGCGAACAAATAAGAATCATCATAGTCAATGTCAGACGCATCTTCAGCAACAACTATATCAGTTGAGTCAGCAGACTGAGGAGCAGGGTTATTGACAGCTTGGCCATCATTATTTTCTGGTAAAGGAATTATAGGTGGCACAGGTGGTGCAACTATTTTGGAAAGCCCAACATATACATTCACATTAGACAATCTGTTGATTATGGATTGCATCAATAGAGGTTCAGGCAAGGAAGATGGAACTTGAGTGTTTGCAGGTGGTGGAGTATACATGCCACAGAACTATTTCAACAAGTAGTCATAGTCAAACAACCAGTCGGGTCCCTTGCAATCATCAGTAGTGTTAAGCTCTTGCCAGTCAACATTGAAGAATTCCAGTATCATCTTGGTCTTTTTAGTGTAGACATGATGAGCGGTTTTTTTAGCAGCATACCCAACAATATAACACTCATTGGCCTTTTTAGCAAACTTGGGATCAGGCTGAGCACCTGTGTGGAGTAGGGTGCATGAACATCCAAACGTGTTGAAGTAGTTAACTTGCAGCTTTATCTTGTAGTAGACCTCAAATGGAGTCTTCTTCAAGCGCTTGTCAATGATCACACATTTTGAATGAAGCAAGTAGTGTTGATTGCTTCACCACAAAAGAAAAAGTAAAGTTTGGAGTCTGACAACATTGTTCAAGCATCCTCAATCAGTGTTCTGTTCCGACATTCAGCAACACCGTTTTGTTGTGGAGTATAAGGTGCACTGAAATGGCGGTCTATTCCATTTGAACTACAGAAATCATCCAGTGTTTTGTTACAAAACTATGTCTCGTTGGCGCTTCTTATACACTTCACCTTTTTGTCTATATGCCTTTCCACGAGAGTAATGAACTTGATTAAAAACTGAGTGATTTCATCCTTGTGCCCTAAAAGGAAAGTCCAACTGAAATGAGAATAATCATTAGTAATCAAAAGATAATGGGCTTTTCAGCCGACTGCAAAAGGATTGTTAGGACCAAACAAATCCATATGTAACAGTTGAAGAATGGAATCTATAGAGTTGATCGTCTTGGGCTTGTGAGGGAGCTTGTGTTGCTTGCATTTAGAGCACGAAATACATTTTTCAGTTCAAGAGAAAGTTTAAACAGGCAATCCCCTCACATGCTCACCTTTGACCAGTTTTTTCAAGTTTATAGAGTTTACGTGGCGAACACGTCTATGCCATAGATATGATTTGTTCTCCGAGGCCTTGGATATTAGGCATGAAACGGTCCTAAGTAAGTAAGAGATATATTCAATACATAAGCATCATTGTGCCTCAGAGTGCGCATCAATATCCATTCTTCAGGGACTTTGAAGCCTGGTTTTATAATCAAGCATTCATTTTCTGTGAACAATGTGGTGTATTGTCGATCACAGATTTGTGAGAAACTAAGCAGATTGTGATTTAGTTGCTCCAGGAAATTGACATAATCAAATGTCAGGATCCCATACGACACTCTCCCTCTTTTTGTGATATTCCCTCCCACGTCTCTCGCAAATGAAACGTGTCCACCATCAAACGGTTTAACGTCGAATAGTAAGGACTCATCTCAAATCATGTGTCGGACGCAACCCCTATCTAAGTACCATATTCTGTTGGCAGACCTTCTTGACTGACCATACACACATTAACAACTTAATTAGACATGGGTTCCCGAGACATAGTTATCTCGAGAAGATCGACCACAAAGTTGTCAAATTTTATTTTCTTGTCACGAATTATGAAGTTTTGGGATGTGTCAGAATCATATGAGCGGTCCTTAGGAATCCATGCACGTGCATGTTTCCTGGTTTTAGAAGATTTTCTGGACTGTCTTCTTCTTGGTTTAAAAACAAAATCCTTTGATTTTTTAATCTTTGGATTCCTTTTCTGGTTTCTTATTGCCGAGTTTTTAACTTTTTATTCTTAGAACTCCTTTGTGCTCTTTCCTTTTTGGCTATCCAAAAAGGTGGTTTACTAGTTCTCTTGTTTTTGGAACTCATGTCCATTTCACTGGCAAAACTATCTGTTTGATCACTTTCTGCTCTTGGGCTTGGTGTAGCCTTAGAACGAGATTGATTAAACTGACTATTCATTTCTCTATGCCTTCTATGTCAGTTCTTGTAATGTATTGCAAGGTGAGATGGGTTACCACAATCAAAACAAAGTCTTCTTCTAGTATCCCAATAGAACTCATCAGAACTATGATAGACCTGTTGTGGTGAATATGGTGATCCTTGGATAGGAAGAAAGAGGTTATCTGATCTGTAATCTCGATCATCAAAAACATTTGAATAGAATGAACATACATAATCTTGTTGCTGACAACCATAGTAATTGTTATCCAAGTGATTGTATAGTTGAGGATGATTGCATTGAATAGTGGATTGAAAGGAGGTGGAACGGCTGTGGTGGAACATATTTACTGGATGTGCTAGCCTTTTCATTTTCAAAACTATTTATTTTGTTTTTATCTCCCTCAACTTTACAATCATTTGATGAACAACTAGGTACGTTTGTTTCAACGAATACATTTTCTTTCACATTTCTATCACTGAAAGTTTCTTCAAATACAGTTTCACAATCACTATCAGACACGGAAACATCATTTTCATTCAAATCATTAGGAGAAGTGCCAACATCAACACTCTCGCAAAGTACATGATCATTCAAAATGTTTTTCAAAGTATTATTATTACAGACAGGGTTAACAATTGATGGTTTTAGATTCACACGAGAATTAAAAAGTGAATTTAAAAAATTTTTCTCTCCATAACCCTTGTTATTTTCCACACAATCACTTCCATCTACACAACCTGCCGAAGAAGATGAACTACCATTAGGACTAACTGATGAAATAACTGGATCAACAGTTTTGGACACAGGAGGAGCAAATGTCTTTGGTTTTAGCACATGACTAATACCATAGACCATCTGATCCTCGGGTGGGGTATTGAAACTAAAGTGAGGTATGCTAGTATAATTTTCATTAAAAGGAGGTGGAATGGTTGTGTAATCATAGCCTATGCTTGTCTTTTGTTTCACCCCGATATGTGCCCCAATGATTCCATTTAATTTATCAAAGGCTATCTCAAACCTTTCTACAACTATTTTTCTTTGAGCTAAGTCTAATTCTTGCTTCTCAATTTTAGCATTCAATTCAACAACATGTCTTTCATGGTTCTCAGCTAGTTTATTAGACTAAAATAACTTTTCATTAAGTTTAGCCATATCATTATTATGAGTCTTAATCCTAGTGGCATATATCTTTTCAGCTTTTCTAAGATCATCATTCTGGAATCTAAGGCTAAGGTTTTCAACAATCAAGGCTGCAGTATGAGTTCTATTGTTCATAGCCTTATCAATACAAGTTTGAGTGCAAAGTTTGTGTACCTCGTGAATGTCAGAGACAGATGGAAGTGTTTCAGCAGCAAGGCTTGATGAGGTAATAGCTACAAGAGCAAATGCCATTCCAGTAAAGGTCGGTGGATTGATCAGCTCTTCAAATTGGTCACCTTCCCAATCTGGTTGTGTGTCGGTGAATTGATCAGCTCTTCAAATTGGTCACCTTCCCAATCTGGTTGTGTTGCTTCAGCTGTTCTGGTGATCATTGCCTTTGAGCTTGACTCTAAGTTCCCTTTGGATGTGTTTCCATGATTGATTCTTGGAACTCTTGATTTTGAGGAGTAGCTCGAGACTAGGCCTGTTCACGAGCCGACCTGAGCCCGAGCCAAGGCCAGCTCGAGCTTGAGCTCGAAGTTCAATAGAGTTGGCTCAGATCGAGCTTGAAGTTCAATCGAGTGGAAATATGAGCTCAGGCTCGGCTCGGTTTTAACTCGAGCCAGCTCGGATCGACTCGATTTGGATCGAACTTAAAATTATAATAATAAAAATATGCAGCATTAAATTTAAATCTGGCAACATCATCTTCTATGAAATCGGCCTTTGTAGGGACCCTGTAACCTACAAATCATTCAAAATCATTTATCAATAACAACAAAGTAATGAAAATTAAGGTGTTGCAACTGTGACATGGGAAACCTACAATAACAACGCCATCTTTACACCCGGTTCCCCGACAAGTGTGGTTACGCGATGTCTTTCGGTAGGAGAGTGAAGAAGAAGAGGAGAAAGGGGCAAAGTTAATTAGGTTTTCTGGTTTGGTTGAGAAGAAATAATTTGTGTGGTGAAGAAGACATGAGTTGTGATGAAAGCGTTGGGAGTAATGGCAAAGAAAATGATTAGGATTAGGGTTTTGTGGATGATGGAGGGCAGAGAGATGTGTATGTAAGTATGTTTATATTTTGCAATTTAGGTTTTATTTTAAGTGGGTTTGTGTTGGGCTGGATTCTTTAAATTGAAAGGAAGTCCATATATCAAGTAACGGATATTTGGAGTTTGGACTATATAATTCTATGTATACATATAAAAATATATAATAAATTAAAATAAATAATTCGAGCCTATCGAGCGAGCCTATCGAGCGAGCTCGAGTCGAGCCGGGGCTAGCTCAGGCTCGGCTCATTTAGATATCGAGTCGAGTTTGACTCAGCTCGTTTACAATCGAGTCAATTTCGAGCGATCTTTCTCCGAGCTTTTTTCAAGCGAGCTTGGAGCCATAAGCTTTATGAACAGCCCTACTCGGGACAACCTTTTGTCATTTCTCCTAGTACCTTCATTGTCGGACATTTCGGTGATCTTGATGTCATCTGCAGCCTTGGGTGGATTAGTGCATTCCCTTGCAAAGTTCCCCAATTTGTTGTGGTTGTAACAATAGAGCTTTTCTTTATCAAACCCAATACCGTTCCCATTAGAGTCTTTAAAACTGTTCTTGCCATATTTCTTCATGAAGTTTGAAGCCCTGTGAACAGCCATGGCCATCTGATACTTGATGTCCATTTTCTTGAGATCCTTCTTGTTGATCTCGGGAATGTCTCCTTGTTCAAACAAAGGAGGAAACGGTTTTCCTTGAAGCAGTATGGCTTCCCATAAAAGCATGAAACAGTGCCACATTGGAGTTATCAGCTAGAAGAGCTTGAGGAGCATAATAGGATGTGCTGCTTATGGGTTTCCTAATCCCATGGGCTTTCAAAGCTTGTTCAACGGCTTTACCGACAGCATCTTGAAATGAACTTGAACCTGATGGTGCTTGAGGAGTTGCAGTTGTCTTGACGGCAGAGTTTGCAGAATAAATAGTAGGGTGTGTATGGCTCATAAATGTTGTGCTTACTCCAGACCCAGTGAATATCCCAGCTTGATTTAGATAACTGATGTGATTACCCATTCTGAGTTTATCATCCATCTCAAATGATTTAATGATGGATGTCAAATCTGCAAGAGTAGTGATCTGGGGGTAAGTTGTTCTCTTGATTGTGATCACACTACTAATCCAGGAATACGGAAGGGAGTTCAACAACTTGTCATTGATTTCAATTTGGTCATAGTCAGTTCCAGCACTCTTGATCTTTGTAATAAATGTCTCAAATCTATGAGTGAGGCTTGTGACCGACTCCCCTTGCACATGATTAAACATGTTGAATTCACCCTTTTGCATGCCATTTCTGCTATTTCTCATCTCAGTATTTTTCTTAAATTTGCTCACCAAGGCATCCCAAAGGCCTTTAACAGTAGTATGATCTCTCAAAGTTTGAGCAATTTTATGTGAGAGGAAAACACTTATAACACCATAAGCTTTGTGATCATCACTAAACATCTTTCTATCATTATCATCATAAGCAATTGCGGGCTTGGGAGTTGGTCCATCAGCAGTTTCAGTCATGGGAACATGCGGACCTTACTCAATTGGTCTAAGAAGTCCATAATCAAGAATTCTAATGTTGTACTTGAAACACCACTTGAACTCTTCAAAATCATTGTCACACTTTAGTAGCTTTGGAGGCTTAGATGTGGTTTTTGACATATTCTCAAAGATCATGCATCTCCTTACAGCTTCATTCTTAACCTCTTCATTAGCATTTGCCATTTCTTAAACAAACTCAAGTTCAATTGGATTCTGTTGAAAAATAACAATTTCAAAGTAATCGAATACAATGTAATCGAACGTAAATTAATCGAATGACTAAGCAACTTCTGTTTAAATATATAAGTATAAAGTAATCGAATGACACACTAATCTAATCAAATGGATGTGTCTAATCAAATAAGATTCTAATCTAATCGTATTGTCTAATCTAATCAAATGGTGATCGATTCAATTAGGTTGTGATTCGATTAGAATTGAATCTGGACTCGATTCGATTACTTCTGAAACTCGATTAGTATACTTAGGGATTCTATTAGATTTAAGCAGATGTGATTCGATTAGTTTTGAACTCAATTAGATTGCTTTGTATACTCGATTCGATCAGTTGTGAAACAATTAGAGAACTTTGAGTCGATTTGATTGCAAGGCAGATTCAACTCGATTTCTTCCTATTCACAAGGAAGCCTTTGATTCGATTAGATCACTTCTAAGTCAATTCAATTGAAACACTTTTGGAAAGTACAGATTGTACTTTCTGAGAAGCTTTTCACCTTTTTTTCCTTTTTAAGGAAATCACGTCAATCTTCTTTGACGCTTTATGGATCTAGGAAACATCCATATTTTAACAACTTTAACATCAAATTTTGAACTTTTTGAGCACTTTTATACCAAAATCTTCACAAACTAAAACACAACACACCCGAAGCTTAAACACTTGAACTTCTGAACTTTTGAACACTTTTTCTTCAACTTATGGAACCCATAACCTAATAAACACTTGAAAAATCTGTCTTTAACACAAACAAGACCAAAATTCAAGGTTGTGATCCAAGATCCACAACTAGTAGAGCCCCAAAGCTCTGATACCAATTTTAGGTCCTATGGACGGATCAAACAACACAACGCTAGTCTACTTGGATCAATCTCAATACTAGCTAGCGGAAATCACTAGTGAGGAACCGAGATCTCAGATCTTGTTTGGTTTTGTTATTGCCGAAAGAAGAAAGAAAGAGAGTGAGTAAGAGAGGTTGGTAATTAGAGGATAAGGTTAGACAAAATGGCAAAAGGTTATATATGGATGAGATACACACATTATTTATAGTTTGTGTTCTCATGCACCATCTTGGTATTATAACGGCCCAATGGGCTCCAAGTTACATGGCCTCGAGCCCAAACATACAAAGAAACACAATCTGACTAGCTAACTTATATTATCGTTAAAGCACAAATTAAATACAAAAGACTAATAAAAAATGGGCCTAACAGACTGTCTTCCCAATGATTGGTAGTCTTCATGGGTTCTCAATTTTCATTTTTCAATTAATATTAAATTAGATTATATAATCTTTATTTTCTTTGTCATAGGTATAAAGTATAAACTTGTATATAATTTGTAATATTCAGGTAAATATGCTAACAGGAACCACATCAAAATCATCTATCATAAATATGCATAGTGTTAAACTATAAACAAAAGCTACTATTGTGACAAGTGGTTAATTCCTTTTAATCTAGACGGAGATAAGATTGTTAACTTTAATTATTCATGTTACCATTTGTTTTCATTTTCAAACTTCAAATTTTCATATATTTTTGGTACACGTTATAATTGTGACTTTGGTGTGAACAGATGGTAGCTATATATAGATCGTATCCTTTTTCAATTGAAAACATCTCCACTGTTGCTTACATATCTCCAATTTTAAACCCAGATTGTCTGTTTATTGGTTGAGGAAATAGATGTCGGGAAGGTAAATGCCGACAGGTGATCAGTGGCATGGCAAAGTCTTGAAATTCAGATGACTTGCACTTGCTGGTATTTGTATGTATCGTTTCATCCATTTTCTTTATTACATCTCAGAAACACTTTAGAGTTAAAATTTATATGCCAAATTTTTTATATTTACTTTTATGTCTTTTGACATTGCAGAACCTTGTAACATTACTCACATATGTGAAACATGTATAGAGATATCACTTCAGATGATAACAATTATTTGTGTCATATATGACAATAAGATCAATCAATAAAAGACCAAAGCTGATCAACTGCTTCAATTAATAATTTTGCAGGTTGAATTTGCGTTTCCTTTGAGAAGCAAGGCTGGAGGTTGTGCCCTTAACTTGATAGGTGGAAATAATAAGTTGTCAACATTGGTATCTTTACTCATTATGCATGAAACAGAAGTTGCTGAGGTCCTAAAGAATGTGCAAAGGTATAACCGTCTTTTCGAAGATGGTATTAATGGTGTCATACCATTAAATTTACATGATATTTTAATGTTTTGGTTTTATAATTATGACAATGAGTTTACTAATTTTTTAGAAACTATATTAATATTCTTTCTTCACATTTTAATATATTCATCGTGTTGCTTTTTTTTAGTTGTCTTAGTGTTCTGGTTTCTATATTTACCTTGTACATTCACTTATTTTTCCCGACTCATGTGTTTTGTGCCTATGTATGTGAAATGGGATATTTCAAATAGGGATAAGCATTGGACAGTACCTATATCTGTAACCGTACATATATCCGATTGTACTCATACCAAAATCAATAAAAACATGTACCAATACTCGTATCAAATTTTTCGGTATGGTACGGGTACGGGTATTTCGGTACAGTACCCGTTTTTGTACCACTTTGCTTTTTTATTTCCAAATACTTAGCAAACAATCTGAATTAGTCCGGGTACGTATTGGTACTTGCACAGGTAGGTGGCGGGTACCAAATTATTACAAGTACCAAATTGGTTGTCGATTTAATGATAAGATAGTATTAAAGAACCCTAATTCGGTCGCCGAATTTAAGTGATTTATTTGTTGGTTCGATTCTTGTATGTTATATTATTAAATTTTGAAAAAACGGTTGATACTTGTTCAATAATGATATGGTTGGAGAATTTATTTTATATATTAAATATGAAGAATCTCAATTAAACCTTTATATGCTCCAAAAAGATACAAAATACTAAATGTACCCGTACCATACCCATACATGTACCAAAATTCAACAAAAATGAGTATCAATACCCGTACCGAATAGGCTAAATCGGTACGGGTACAGGTACGTGTACGAGTACGGTACGGGTACGAATACATGCTCACCCCTAATTTCAAATGCATTATATGAAATGTTGTATTTTCTAAGCAAGCCATGAGTGAGGAACTTATCATTTTTATTAAGGGGGTCAAGGTTGTCATTTTTAGTAAACATGTTATCACTTTTAGTAAACGTACGAAACTCATAATTTTTAGAATGAAAAATAAATAAATAAACAAATAAATAAATAAATAAATAAATAACTTATGTCATTATAGCATTAAATCACCAGTTCGCCGGACGGGTATAAAACAAGTTGTAGTTGTTTATATATTATGACTCATAACTTGGATTCTATATATTTAACTTTATATTGTGAGTTTCATCATTCCTTTTAAGTGAATAAATATTCATGACAATCTTGTCGACATTTTCTATATATCTAAAACATAACCAATAAACAAAAGATGCATATATTTTCTATATACATAAAACATAACCGATAAACAAAAGAAACATATACAGCATGATCATTCCCTAAACATAGTTATGATCATCAGATGTTTTCTCACAAGATTCAACAAGATTGTCTTTTAACACCAGTGTCTTCATGCCGTCACAATGTTGTTCATCTTGTTGGTTTTGATCCTTGCTCTTGCCCCATAGGACCACATATAAGCCAACGACTATAACTACCGCTCCAAGAACACTATAGAAAAAATTAAAAACCGTAAGAGAGTTTCCTTTCCATAAAACACGGGGAATATATACGACGAGAGTCCAATTTAGAAGTTGTGCTTTATCCTTTACGTCTACATGATCGTGCTTCCATCTCGAGAACAGAAACAATATTTTTTCCTGTGTTTTCAAATATATCTTTCTGCGTATATGCATCTTGTACAATTATTACCGATAATATATACATGCATGTTAATTAATTGTTTATCAGTTGGGTTCTTAGCTATGAAAGCTTAACAAGACTTAACCTGATTCGAGACAGTGGTAGGTGTAAGATCGAACATACTCTTATTGCGCACATGACATATTTTGTTAACAAATTGTGTGCATAGGCTCGAGTTTAGCTCGAAGAAGGTTCAAGGTCCATACACCAATCAGGACTTCAAATAACTTGAAAATTAATTTGAAATTTTGTTTAATAAAACGCGGTAAAATTTTGAAGCACAAACGATGTACGTCTTGAGAACTATGCTTAAAATACATACCAGTTTTTTTTTTCACATATATGGTCTTGAAATTGTACATGTTATTTAATTCTTGATGTTATAAACTTTAAGTGATGCTATCATATCATATGCTTCAAGCTAACATGAACATGAATTCCATACTGTTAAACTCAACTTCATAAAAATTCAACTTGTTTTGGCTCCAATGTAAATAACTATTTATAAATTAGTTATTTTATATTATCTTAATATGTGTTAAACCTATAACTAAATAGAAACATGTGATTTCTTAAGCAAGTGATCATCAACTGAGACAGTTGTGTACCTTCCCAAGTTCAGTTTCTCTCCTAAAATGAAAGACCCAAAAACAGCGATAATAACCATCGCAAGAGGGTTGAAAGCAGTCACGAAAACTGGTCCTCTCTCCCGGATTACTACTGCAATCATGTAATATGCACATCCAGAGCAAAATATTCCCTGCATCCAAACCATTGTTATTAACTCAACTCTTCACATGTATGTAGGAATATTAATATAAAAACAGACATGACAATTTAAATCTTAATATTAGATTTAAAATGTGGAAAACCATATTAAAAAGTCCACACTAATTATAACTTATATATGTTTTACAAAAGTTGCTTAAATTTCATGCTATATGAAAGTCAAATGAATACTAATTTTTTTATTATTTCTATTTAATATACTTAATGATTAATGTGAACTATCAAAAAAGTAGTTAGATCACCTAATTAGTTAGTTATCAATTCAATAAGTTTTAAACCATTTGGCTTATTGAAAATGAGTACTTGGATATATAGTCGTATTTAATTAGCTATACATTCATATTAGGTTATTTAGAATTTTTGTAACACAAGTATTAAAAAAATTAATAGTGTTCAGGCCCTTTATTTCAGATTTAACGTAATAATACACCAAATCGATCAAAACTTTGATCGACTCATATTAGGTTATATAACTTTCTTTTAGCTAAGAGTTTATAATTGACTTGGTTAACATTTGATGAAGTATTTACCCAAAATCCTATGGATATGCAGAGCGAAAACTGATCTTTTTGAACTTACACTGTAAATTGTCGCAAATAGTTTAATGTCCCAGCTTATTGCCCAGATGGAGGCATTCGCCCTCTCAGCTACAACAGTAAGTATGGACCCTTCCAATGTACCAAGCATACACACCAGCGCTGTGAGAGAGAGCTTAGCCGGGTACGACTTTAAAGTAAATGCCTTTTTTACACCATATATATGAAACAAAGAGAATTAGAAACTGTTGTGCTGAAATTTGGTTGCTGATATCATCTAAATGTTATTGTCCAACATAGTTATGGAAAACTTACTTGGACAATGACAAAACCTGCCCAACAAAAGCAACTGGCGGTGATCATGAGAGATCCTTTAATCTGATCTTGAGTACTGAAAGTGTTAACGGAAGTTTGATGATGAAGAGTATGGTGATTTGTCCATGGAAATTGTATAAAAGGGCCCCTTATTAGTGTCATTATCAAGGCTCCTCCAACTGTCACTAATGTCCCTATGATCTTCCCTTGGCTATGTAAACTCTTCATCTTTACTATTTCCAGCCTACCAAAAAATAAAATAACCATTAGGTCCGAAAACTGTCAAACGATTACTTCCGTTCAACACACTCGAAAAAAGTAATTGAAAAGAAACATGCATGTTTGAATCACTGGAATATAGAGAATTGGATTTAGATTTCATTTGAAGCGCCGGCATTTTGGTGCATTTTGTTGATGGTTTACTGCATTCATATAGAGTTTGACAAATATCTAATCGGGCTACTATCAACTAGCTAGCTAGGATATTGTCAAATGCTACCGGCTAGAGGGTTCCATTGATGTGTATCATTTTTAGAGCATGCAAAATGGGGAAGAAGTTTGACAATCTGGACGAGCAATGTGACACTAGTGTGAGTGCATGAAGCTATATTTCAACGAGCAGACAGACGATACTCATGGGTATAAGCAATTATCAAGACTCAATATATTTCAATCATGCAGGAAGAATTAAATGAAGCTATTTATATACTAGCATAACAATGGCCTACTGACTAATATTGATTGCATTGTCTGCATGGACCACCTAGCTAGTGGAAATGGAAAATGGAAGTAGCATGTATCATTCCCATCTGCTCTTTGTCCTCATGGAGTCATGGAGAAATTCTGAAAAATTTTTAGTAATGGGAAAAATGAAATGTTTGAAATGGTTTATAGGAGAGAAAACATTTTTGGGTTTCTAGGTGTTTTGTCATTTTAAATGGCGGAACCATAATGGTTGCAGAGCGTGTCAAAAAATGTCTGGAGCTGGAGGTTTTTCTGGTGTTCCGTCATTTCAAATGACGGAAAGTGACATTTTT
The DNA here is from genome assembly GCF_021521415.1 of Bidens hawaiensis. Lineage (NCBI taxonomy): Eukaryota > Viridiplantae > Streptophyta > Magnoliopsida > Asterales > Asteraceae > Bidens > Bidens hawaiensis. The sequence continues at coordinate 691,881 of NW_027491931.1, forward strand.
TCCATGTGTTCCGCCATTTCAAATTGTGGAACCCCACTTTTATCCTTTTATAGCCTACCCCTATAAATTTGTTTCACTTCCGCCACTTGAAATAGCCGAAGTGAATAGTAATATTCCTGATATATAACACACTTGACAAGACTTTTCTCATTCTTTTTTTGCCATACTATTCACTTCTGTCATTTCAAATGACGGAAGTAACATTTTTTCCATGGAACCCCACTTTTATAGCCCACTTCTATATATTTGTTCCATTTCCGTCATTTGAAATGACGAAAGTGAATAGTAATATTCCTGACATATGGCACACTTGACACGACTTTTCTCTTTCCTTTTTAACCATACTATTCTTCCGTATTTCAAATAACGGAAATGAACGGTACTGACATGTGACATAAACTGATAAGACTTGTCTCTACTTTTTGACCATATTGTTCATTTCCTCCATTTCAAATGACAAGAGTGGAGTGCTATATTATTATTTTTTTAAAGGATTGTTTTTCTTAAAATTTTTTATATGAATGTATACTTTTAAATTTTAATACTAACTTTTATTTTTATTTTAATATTTTCTGACAACTATGAAATCAAAGTTTTTTTAACTATTTTTTGTTATTATTTCATAAGTAATTAAAAAGTATAATATAAATATTTTATAATAAATATAAATATAATTTAAATATTTCATAGGTAATTTATTATTTTCAGTTTCTTTATTAACTTGTTTACATAAATATGTAATAAATATTTTATAACAAATATCATTAACTATGCTCAAAAAGTATAGATAAGTCTTGTCAGTGTATGTCACATTTCATTATTATTTGAATGACATAAGTGAATAGTATGATTAAAAAAAAGAAAGAAAAGTCTTGTCCAAGTGTGTCATATGACATGAATATTACTCACTTGAAATGACGGAAGTGGAACAAATGTATAGGGGTAGGCTATAAAAGGATAAAAGTGGGGTTTCGTCATTTGAAACGGCGGAACACATGGAAAAAATGTCACTTCGTCATTTGAAATGATAGAACACTAGAAAAACTTCCAGCTCACCAGACAATTTCTGGCACGCTCTGCAACCGTTATGGGTTCCGTCATTTGAAATGACGAAACACCTAGAAACCCAAAAATATTTTCTCTCACCTTTAAACTATTTCAACTATTTCATTTTTCCCATTTTTATGAAATTTTCAGAAAATCTAGACGAATCTTAGTGAATTGCTATGGTGGCCACTAGTTTTTTTTACAGCAAAGATATCTTTACGAAGTGCCATGGTGGGTGCTACTCGTGTTTCCTAGCTACATGCACCTTTAATTGGTGTCCATTTCTTCTTTAGCGACACTGAATTTATAGTGTTCTTCAACGCGTTCCTACCTTGTTTAAGTCTAGAAGTTGTGATTATAGTAATGTCCCACGCAGTAGCTCGATCTTGCTAACGCGATCCAAGATGGCAGATGATCAAGTTCACCCAATGATGGCCTTATTTTGGGTCTAGTGTTAGGAGGACTTGAGTGTAGAAGGATTCAAGCGGTTGGTCCAAGAATTATCGTCTTTTGTCATAGGACACATGAAGAGGTTGGCACTTGATAGTTGGGTTAGACTATTGTATTGGTGACGTAGTATAACCCTTCATTAAAAAAATAACATCTCTCTTCCACCTACGCAATCGAAACTAACTCAATTGTTTACATAAAAATATTTTTTTTATTAAACAAACATTGTTTCTAATAAAAATTGCATCGGAATAAAAAGAAAAGACATTAGAAATGCTTTGTACTCTTTCCGTCTCATTAAAACCGTCTATATTTTATTTTTTGTTTTTTTCCATTACAAATGTTCAATTTCAAAATTTATAAGCCAATTTTAAAGTTTACCTTTAAATACACACAACTAGCATTAATAAACAATATTGATGAACCCAATTTTTGAGGACATTATTGTCATTTGATAAACAAAATAAGTAATCATTCAATTTACCCTGAACTTTGTGTTTTTCAAAACATGACACTTTAAGAGGGACGGAGAAAGTATTTAGTTTTTTCCTTTAATTTAAATATTAGAAGTTATTTAGTAATTAAATTATTAGGGTTCAAAGGCAATTTTAATTCATTATTATATCATTATCTCCTGCTTTTTTTGGCTTAAAAATAGGGGTAAACATATCCTTAGATTGCTCAAAATGGTGGAATTTTGAGCTTAAGTAACGTTGTTTCTGTGTTTTAGGCAGTGGCGTAGCCACACTTTGAGGTGGGGGTTCCCCTGTCCCCTGTGAAATTTTTTTTACTAATATATATGTGTTAAAATCACGACCGACCCCTGAATAATTTTGACCCCGACCCCTGTGTGATTTTGAGGACGGCACAACGACCTTGTTAGGATTTCGAGAACAACCTTATAAAATTTGAGACCGGCCCTAATAATTTTTTTATTTACAACTTTAATTATATAAATGTATATAATTAATATGCCAACTAAATTTGAGTTTGTAGGAAACAATTTAAATACAAGTTTAAGCTAAAATGCTCAATTAATCTATGCTCAATTTTTAAGCACAAGTCTCAAACTCCCAACTTAATCTACATTTAACCTAATTAAAAAAAAGAATATGATGACGGAAGTAATAGGTCAGCTAAATTTAATGGATTAAGTGTTTTAATCTAAAAAAATGTTTCAGCTATACATTATTTTGCTCACTTACTTTATTTGCATCGGTGTATTGTTTATTTGTTAATTGAAGTTACCTCTCGTATCATTATTACTCATTGCAACCGTATGCGTTAAAATTTGTTTTTCGGCGATGGAGTACGTGAAGTCCAATTTGCGTAATCATATGGGTGATGAGAGTTTAAACGATTTTTATTTATTTCATCAAGAAACAACATGCTTATAAATGTCAAACTAGAAGATGATTTGCTAAGATTTTAGAAAATGAAAGCTTGTATATAACAAAGCTAGATATATTATTCAATCATTATGCATTTATAATAAAGTTTTCGTACTTTTTTTTGCTATATAATGCTTTGTTTGATTATCATTTTTTCTATATATATGACCGACGCAATTCGACCCGACCCGATGGTCGAACCGGACCAAAAAAAAATTTATATAGCGATGGTTAATTGTGTACAGATACAAAAAATTTCCGACCCCTGTAAGAAAATTTCTTGGATCTGTCACTGGTTTTAAGGCTGCTCTCTGAGTTGTGGAGGCAGCTTGTGAGAAGAAATGCTTTCAGATAATGAGCGTGCGTGATTGAAAAAGGGGGGCTAAATACCTGGAATTGATTGGGAAGTAAGGATGACAAATTTTCGATGTGTTTGGTGAAAAGGTTGTTAGAGAAGAATAAGGACTTCAACAACAGTTATATATTTGTTTGGAGAACAGAATTGAACATGACTCTAACAAAGGATGCACTTGTTAAAAGGCACATTATGATGGAGGATTGTCGGTGTGCTCTATGTGATTCAAATTACGAGACGGTGGACCATATCACCACCGGGTGTTTGATTTCCGCGGTGGTGTGGGAGCATATTAGTCGTTGGTGCAAAGTTCCTTCCGTCTTTGGTTTTAAAGTAGGAGGCGTGTTAGATTTTATAAGTCTGTCGATCTTGGAGAAGTTGAAAAAGAGGTCTTTTATGGGATCTTGATTATTACGAGAAACGAGAAGATCTTTGAATGTATACAAATTAAGATGGAAGAATTTGATTGGAGAAATTAAATCGCTTAGTTTTTTTTTTACAAGTATAGGTCGAAAAATATGATATAGATTGGTCAAAGATGTAAAGTTTTTTCATGTAGTTATTTTCTTTGTTTTGTTGGTGGTTTTTCTAGCTGTGGAGGTTATTTTTTATTTTTTATTTTTTTTATGTTGGTGTTTTGTTTATAAAAGTCATGAACAAAAGGTTTTTGGGTCATGACGTAGGACGTTGATACTTCAAAGGACAAGGTTGTTGCTTTTATTATATTTTTTTATTTAGTTATTTTAATGAACCAATATTATATTAAGTTGATATGTTGCTTTTATTACTTTTTCTATTTAGTTATTTAATATTATATTAAGTTGATATGTGGTAAATAACTCATGATTGGTCTCTAATAACAGTATTCCTAGTAACTATAGTGGGGACACGCTTTTATTAAATTTAGTACAAGAACGTAAATTAGAACAGATCATGGGCTATGTGTATTCTTGAAAAATGATAGGAAAATGGTCGCAAACATATCAAGGTAGAAAAATGGTCGCAAAATGTAGAGGACCAAAGTAAGAAACCGGATATATTTGTAGGTAAACAGTCGCAATGCCAGTGGTAAAAGAATTGTCAGTTTTAGTTGAGAATTGATCAAAAAATAGTTTCCGGCTATGCTTTTTTCCCGCCAAAATAAAATTGGTCGTAAATTACTTGGAAACCTTGTTTCTTACGATCATCCTAAAAAAAGATGTAGAAAACGAAACTGTTTCTTTTTTTAGTGACTAATTAATAGTTTGCACATTATAGAATTTGAACTCATGAACTTATATTTAACACTTTAATCATCCTATCAAAGTAAGAATGACAAATGAAACAATTTTCTTTTAGTGCAAAAACAAAATTTGATAAGAATAAACTTAAAATATAAGAATTTAAAACGTTTCTTGGTTAATGTAAAAAATCATATATTATTAATAAATTAAACAAAAGTTAGCTTCTTTTTTATTAATAACTGCTAAATAAACAAATTTGATGAAAAACAAAAGTACAGGAACAGAAAAAAAAATTAAGACAAACATTAACTAAGGAACGAGATTACCTAAAGATCCAAGCCATAACAAAGGTAATGACGGGAGCCATGTTGAACATAGCCGCCGTGAAAGTTGCTGTTGTCAATTTCATTCCAGCAAAGTACAAGTTCTGGTTCAGCACTGGCCTGTTTTGTATTTATAATGGACCGTAATTATCATTGGAGAATAATATACGAAAAATAATTTCAAGTTTGTAGCAAACTATAGCTAGTCATAATCCATGCATATATGCCAATCACAAACGCTACAGGGGCAATAATGAGAACTTGCACAAAGATCATAGTGCACTTAAATTTTTTTAGTGTTTTATTTTCTCTTCCACATTTGTAATAAAATTATATAATACTGAAAACATACCCTAGTAATCCCAGCAACATGATCTTCAGGAAAATGGAAATTGTCATCTTTGGCCTGATTTTTCTATTTACATAAAAAAAAACAATGATTAAACAATTTTTTTTCTTTTTAATAATAATAATAATTTTTTTTTAATTTGGATTACTTCTTTCATTATATAGAAACATAGATATTACGTCAACATAGCAGGTAGGCGGGCAACAAGCTGCGCCACCACCCCTTTCTGAATTGCAAACCCTAACCTGCTAAAGACATACCCATGCCCCTTTGGAGTCGACACATTGCTATGCACAACCCGTTGGACCCTGGTTAGGAAACGGATAGCTTCCGGTGCCAAGGAGCCAAAGGTATCAAAAGCCAAAGGGACAAAAACATGTTGGTTCTCTTCGCAGGCTTTAGCATGTTTCTCCACCTTCTTCGTTTCAGCCCTTTTCATTGCTTGCCCAGCTACAAACCCATTATCCCTCAAACCAGCTAAGGAAGATACCCCTGTGAGGTCAACACAAACGTGTTTTCCCCCGGCCCAACCAAAGACTAGCAAATCTGCCGGTCGTAGAGTGGATCTCCCTTCCGTGGGGTCTGTAAGGAAGTTTATGGGGGCTTCCTTTTTAGCTAATATCCCAGCTCGCCTTAAGATGTCCCAAAGAACGTCCCGCACCCAATCATGTCGGTATTTGAACCCAGGCATCTCCTTGCAATGAACCGCATGCTCTCCGAATTTATCCAGGCAAGCCTTACGGCAGATCGGACATGTTTCGTCTTCTGGGTACATTGGGACCATCAAACGGTACTTAATAATGGCCCTATACTCGACCGCATACATGCTTTGGCCCAAGCCATCAATCGGGATAACGGTCAGAAAATATTGGGCATGAGGACCTTGTAAGCATTCAATAACCGCCTTCTGTCGGTGGGACAATCCAAAAACTTCTCCCAGGCTCTGAGCGATTTTGCCAAAAAGGGCATTCGCCAAAGTTTTTTGAGGCTTTGGTGGGGCGGTGTCCATATTAGAGAAACCGCCAATGTCAAAGTTTGGGAGAGTGCCATTTAGGCGTTTCAGGGCCTGCACGTAGTTTGAGTCCAGGTCGACAACTCCGCTATTCCTTAAGATGTGATTCTGTAGCTTCCAAGACTGAGCCCTCGACGCTACAAAAGAGTAAACCCCAACATCATGTGCCGAAAGAAGGCCTAAACCCCCTAAGCGCATCGGTAAAGATGCAAGTCGCCACTGAAGATCACCAAAGAACTGGCCTCCACATACAACTATGTCTTCGATGGCTTCTCGAAGCCCCTTATCAAAACAGGATACCGCATCATCCATCATATGGGGGTGGCATGTTCGTAACCCAAAAAGCAACTTAGCAACCCCCATGCAAGACCTAAGTAGGAGGAGTTCGCTCTGGGGATCCCTAAGGCAAGGTAAGAGTTTCATAAGATCAACCGCACGAGATGCTCTCCGCCTCGCCAACTCCTTAATAAAGTAGGGATCTCGACTAACAGCCCCTCCAAGGAGCTTTACCCCTCTCTCTGGTCTACCAATCCCACTAGGGAAGAGCCCATCTTTTACTTTCACCCCATTACACGCTGGCCAAAAAACCTCGGTTTTCTTAATATTAAGTTGCAGCCCCAATGATGGCCCTTCCGAGCTGATAATGTCTAGAGCTTTAGCGACTTCGTTGGCACCACTAATAATAGTCCCATCATCCAAGTACCAAGCATGAAATGGGAGGTTACAGTCATTTTGTACCCGGAGAACAAGAGGGTGTAATGCTAAGGCAAAGAGGAGGGGCCCAAGGGGGTCTCCCTGCTGAACCCCAGTAGTAGCCCCTATACAGTCATCACCAACGTACAACCTAGCCGGCTGGGCATAAAGGAACTGGACCCATAGATAGATAGACGGGTAATGATGATGAACCTCCCGATGAAGGGCTGTGCGGTCGACCATATTGAAGGCGTTGGAGAAGTCCATGGTAAACATAGCTAAAGAACCGTCCGCGTGAAAGGAGTTAAGAAACTGGTTCGCGCTGTGAAGCACCGCCTCTGCCCCATTAGGGGTCCCCACCCCAAACGGAAAGTCCCCTAAATACTGAGTCATTTTCTTCCCAACCATCTTCATAGCCACTTTAGAAACCAACCTACGCCAGATAGCCCCCACAGCAATGGGCCGAATCCCATTATCCGACTTTAATAAAGGGGTAAGGGGGGCCGAAGCAATAAACTCAGCGAGCACCTTGGGGCACAAACCCCCTAGCCATAAGTTGACTACTTTAGTGATGGCTGAGAGCAGACCCATGGAAGTCACTGATCCCTCACCACTAAGAGCGTCCAACAAGTGTTGCGCCCGCATCCCGTCTCTCTCGCATGAGGTCCCTTTAGGAAATGATCGGATACATCTACCAATTTAAAAACAAGAAAGAAAACTATAGATTAGTATCACATGAACAAACATACCTTTCTAGGAGGAAAGCAAAAGGACCAGAGAAGAAAGCTGCAATCGCACTTCGGTAAACGGAATAAGTGTAATGATTCAAGCCTTTGTTTAGAGCAGACTTGACAACTAAACCATTCACAGCATAGGAAGTTTGCAAGAAAACCATGAACACAAATGGCTTAGTACAGACATATACCCTATTAAGCCACTCTTTAGACATGATGGTTTATGGGTATATGTTCTGTTTGATAGCGAAATGGTTTATGGTGGTATTTATACAAAAGGGCTTTGATCTGGACTTTATAAAAGTTTGAATGTCGACATGGCATTATTTTAGAAGATATAGTATATATAATTGATGGATATTGACATCACATTGTTGTTCTATATAGGGAAAATGTTTACAATATATTTTTGGGAAACTCGTGATGTGATGTGATGTGATGTGATGTGATGTGATGTGATGTAAGTAATATATCTTTATCTTTACTATATATAAAAGAGGGAGTGAAGGATTTCTTAATTTTTAATAGGTATAAATTGTTATTAATAAAATACAACATATAAAACATAGAAAAGATAGATTTTAGGGGCATTTTTGTCTTTTAATCAGAAGTTATTTAGTAAACATTCATTTTTTCACAATATAGTTACATTAGTTCCCCTTTAAGTTTATCTAACTTTTGTAAATTTTAAAAACAATTACAATTGAGACCCCTCATCTTTACCCATGTATTTGACAAGTTTATTCAAAATTATTATTCTTTCTATATCTTTTGATATCTTATGTTTTAAATAAAACAGAATTTACTCTTACGACGTGCTTATTTTCGTCAACGTTTTGATATAAAATTTACTCAATATTCAGGTGTAGATTATAATGTACAAGTCAATGAAACATAAACGTACAAGTTAATGAAACACTTTTGTAATTAAATTATATGGTAACTATAAGCCAAAGTGGCCAACTGTTCCCTCCACTTTCCAAATAAAATCAGTTTCTCCCTTTCAAACCATCATCCTACACAACCACCATCAGCAGGCCAGGCCCATGGGCAGGGGTTCAAGCCCCAGGCCCACAACCTTTATAGGGCCCATGAGTTTTTTTAATTTATATATATATAAGTATTTTAGGCCCAGTTACATTTAAGGGAGGCTCAGCAACAAAACATATAACCAGGGTTGGAAATTTGAAATTTAAACATACAGGAGGCAGTAACGTGCAATCTAAACCTACGACCATCTGACTTCCGACGACCTTGAGTTTTTCCGGCCAACGGCGACCAGTCTGGCGGTGATCAGAGTCTTCCTATTACAGATTTACAGGTTTTTAACTTATTTTTATTTTTTTTTTCCAAAATAGCAGATTACATTCGTAAATCAAAAAAGTTAAAACAAAAGTGCAAATGGCAACTGAACAATTGTCGTCGATTGGTTTTTTATATGTTGCAAATAAAATAACATTGAAATTGAAGACCATTTGGCATTTAAAAAATATATATAATAACAGCTGCATCCTAACTAATATTCAAACTTGGCATTCATATGACCTCTCAATATTTACAAAGAGTCTTACTTGACTTGAGATAAGAAGAACCATTATTGATCCACTGACAAAAGTCTAAGCCTCGAATGAACTGTTCTCAACTAGTGTTTTTTAATCTTCTTCTTAGGATAAACATGATCTAATTGGCATTATAATTGAATATTTGATAGTTAAAACCTGTAATTGATACTTGATATTTGTTAACTTTTTTCAATTGATACTTGATACTATGATTGAATATTTGATAGTTAATAGATTGGCGATTATTGCTATTGAAAACGATATTTTTGAGACCATAGATTACAAAGAGTTAATCGAGGGCTTTGCTCCCAAAAATGCCAAAAGAGCATCACAATTCGTTTAAGTACTTTTGTTAGTTCATTTTGCTAAAAAAACCTGTTGTTTTGTATTTTAGGGCCTTTTGTTTTTCATGTCCCAGGCCTTGGTTTTTTTTTATATTCTCGGAGACGGTCCTGACCATCAGTCACCCTTCTACATCAAGTCAAGTCCCTGATTTTGAATATGCCCATGTAGCATTTTTGATTTACAATTTCTCTTCATCGATAACTCACTTCTTTACGATGATTAAAGCCCTAAAAGTCTAAAACAAGTTAGTATAATCGCTACCATCCGTCTTCTATTTGACTGAGTTACAATACACCATCGATGGTGTATCAAGAAGATTTAGGATGTCTATAATTCGATTATCAAGAAGATGTTATGATTTCCACAAATTAGGTGTACAAATTGGGGAAAATTTTGCTTAATTGCTATTATATATTTGCTAATTAAGTCTTATTATTCTTTTATGTGCTTGGTAGTATTTAGGCATTCATATAAAGTAGCCACTCATCATCGATACCATGGGCACACTAATTAATTAATTATGTTTCACACGTTGATTGATTTTGTGTGTAAAAATGGATTTATAAATATTGAGCATGTGGTTAGTTATTAAGTTATTTATATGACAATTTATTAATCCATTGCTGAATATCAGAATCCATGATGTTTCTTTTCTTGGATTTTTTTTTTTGTAATGCTATACAGTTTTCTAATTGTGTGCCTTTTAAGTTGCAGGTCTTAGGTGAGGACCAAATTGATTGATGAGTTCTTTTTACTCTGTCAGTTTATTGTCTTTTTGCAATCCGTGTTGATTTGATTGTTCCCACATGCTACAGGAGTCGCTGATCCTTCCATTTACGAGATGGAGCTTGGGTTTAGTGGTTATTGTTTCACAGCAGCAATGGAGATGCAATCATTGTCTTCGGGATAATTACTTTGTTTCTTCATTGCAGCTTTCATCGCTACTTCATTGATTACAGGTTAGTTATCCCTTTTACCCCTTAAACCCTAATCCTTTTCATTTTCATCCATCTCTACACCATAGCCTACGCCTTAAAAAACACACACAAACACCCTCCTCTATCCCGGACCAAGATCCGGAGGTGTTAGAGCATCTTGGCGAGCAAGACCTGCACCAAGATCAGACCGTGTTCGTAAATCGATTCGCCTAAAGGTACGTTTTATAACGGAAAGCTAGTTCATTTATGCTCGGCTCGTTCATCTAGTTATATCAAAAGAAACCCTTGAAATTAATTCTTTTTGATTGAATGAGATTCATTAGGTAAAGACTAATCAAACGTGATGATTCTCGTTGAAATCCGTTAACATTTTTGTGGGTTAATTAATCAAACTAAGAACCGGATATAAACATGGATCAGATGTACAATTAAACCTTAACGTTTGGATGATTGGTTTATTGGGGTTACTAGGCGATGTGTTTGCGATTCTAACAATACCAATTTGGTGTTGTTTCAACACGATTCACGGGTAATTGCAAATCTAGTGTCTGTTGACTGTTTATGTTCATAGCAATTTTAACTTTGACAATCTGAGTCAACAAATGGATGATTACTGATGCTTATTCGCTATGATAAGCGAATGGCAGGCCATTCATTAAATTCGTTATAACGAATAAGACCCATTCGCGCGAATGAACCTCTTATTCGCCTAATAGAGATCACAAATGGTCTATTCATTCGTTATCCATTCATTCGCCATGAGGAGACAACGAATAGAACCATTCATTATAAACACATTAGTGTGCTCCTGTAACGAATGAATCACCTATTCGTCTCAAGAAAACACGAATGGTCCTAGTCATTCGTTATAACGAATGGAATCATTTGTCATAACGAATGGGGTAGCGTATGATGTAAAATATTTAATAAAAATTGAGTTTTGATGAGATTTTCCAAGCTGACTTGGCAGCTCGACCCCAGCCAGGGGCTCTACTTCTTGGACCATGCTAGGGGCTGCCGCCCCTAGACCCCGCTGCCAGGGGCGCTATCCCCGGACCCACGTTGCTAGGGGTTACCATAATTAGAAGTGTGATATAGTTAGAAGTAGTTAACTGATACGTGTAATTGTTATACAATTAGCCGCACCCAGTTAAAGAGAGGAGTTACCATTAACTCAGAAAGGAACCGTGCTCAGGTGAGTTTCTAGCCCCATTTCTTTGCTATGTTTTCGGGGCTGTGTGCATACTCAATGTGATTAGTTAATACACATATCGTAAGTGGTAAGTGTATGCCATATATGATTTATGTGAAAGTTATGGAAGAGATAAATGAATGCTTGTCGGTACGTGAACAATTTTCGGATATTGCACGTATCGCTAGGGAAGGTGATCGTTAGAAGGTTAATGTGAAGGATGCCCAGTGCGTCTGTATGTTATGATGTGGTATGCTTGTTTACGTGGGCACATTCTACGTCCGACATAGTAAGATAGGATGGCAAATCCGTCTAACTTCCTTTGGACATAGATGTGGAATGTAACAGCGCATATAAGAACTGTGGACCCCATTAGTGTTTCTTAGATGGATATTATATGATTAAGTGAATGTTCCTTATATGGATAATAAACGTTGTTCCTTATATGGATAATATATAGAGTTCCTTATATGGATAATAAACGTTGTTCCTTCTATGGATAATAAGCGTTGTTCCTTCTATGGATAATATATATTGTTCCTTCTATGGATAGTACACGCTTGCTTCTTCTATGGATAATATGTAGTGTTCCTTCTATGGATAATATATGTTGTTCCTTCTGTGGATAATATATAGTGTTCCTTCTATGGACTATTGTAGAGTTTCCTATAATGAATGTTGTGTAATGTTCCTCTTATGGATATTTAAGGACAAGGTATTATATGTGTCTCCGGATATATGTAAGTCATTATGTATGTATGTAAGAAGGGTAACACATCGCCTAGTAATATATGTGAAGGGTAACACATCGCCTAATTATGAATGTATGTAAGAAGGGTAACACATCGCCTAATTGGTGTTTTTGGTATTTTTATCTCCGGTGAACAGTTCGCTGGAGAAGAAAGAGTTTATTTTGGTAAAAGATCAAGTTGGTTAGGAATCAATTCAAATCCCATAAAACTCAGGATTTAGTTGGTTGCCAAATTTTAAATCAGCCAACTTTGTTCTCGGAAAATTTAGATCGATTTAAGAGTTATGTAAGGGTTTTCGGCCAAATACTCTGGGTATTTGAACAAGTAATCATCGTTTTCGGCTTGATTTGGGTGTTCTCAGTCAAATTCAAGTATTCTCGGGCAAATTTGATAGTTCTCAGTTGAATTTGAGAGTTCTCGGTTAATACTTGTTCTCGGTCAACATTAGTTTTCGGCCTAAAGTTGTTTTCTGTCATTATCCTTGGTTCTCGGCTGGACTGCACTTAGGCTGAGATCTATTGGGCTTTGAAAAATACTTGGACTTCATCTACTGGACTAATACTGTTTTTACTAGTTACTGTTAAAATGGACCAACTAACTAATGGTAATAGGTCATCAAATGCTACATTTCATCAAGAACTAGACTCCATAATGGGAACTGCTACTCGCATACCTTGTCTGATGTCTCATGAGGGGTTTAGCCAGTGGTAGTTCAGATTTGAGAAATACGTTAAAATGAAAGATGCCAAAGTTTGGAGAAGTATTGTTAGAGGTCCTCAAGCTATCACCTACCAATGTGAGAACTTTGAGGAAGTTGTTGTAAAGCCTGTTGAACTGTATGATGATGCTGAATTTGAGAAAATGGAAGAAGATGAAAATGCACTTTCAACGTTGACTATGGCAATCTCACCTGAGATTGCCTTGGGATTTAGAGAACTATAGTCTTCTAAGGCACTATGGGAAGCCTTGATTGAAGTATATGAGGGTAATGAAGACATGAGGAGGAGTCGTAAAGATCTGTTGCGACAAAAGTTTAACATGTTTAATCACGTTCTAGGAGAGTCGTTGGAAACTCAGCTGCATAGGTTCATAGCTCTTGTGACTGAGATAAGATATGCAAATATCAATCTAACAGCAGCTAAAACAAACAATAAGCTGGTAAACTCCTTGCCTCAAAGTTGGGATATGAACATGGCAGTAATGAAGAAGACGAAAATATCAACAGGCTAACACTATCAGAAGTTATGGCAATCATCAAGGCTTGTGACATGGATGACAAGCAACGTGCCATAAACCATGCAAAGTCCTACAATGCAGCTGGCTACAGTGTTGCTTCCAGTAATGCACTCATTTCACAAGACAACTTCTCTATGTTCAAAGCCACTCAGGGGAAACATAATCAGCAGTATCAACCTCAAAAAAACTTTTCAATGTTTAAATCCGCTCAGGGTCAATTCTCTCAAGCTTCAACGCAACCATCTCCAGTTTTCTTTCCTAAACCTGCTCAACCACCTGCTGCTACCATTAAACCTCAAACGTCTGTTGCTTCTTCTAGTCAGGGTTCCAGTCAGTTCCTCCTATCTCAAAGGAAACTCAGGAAAACATTGCTTTGATGGTGGGGTTCAAGAATTGCTACAATACCTTTCTTGTAGGAGATTTAGTTCAACCAATAGTAGCTACTGAGCTTGACCAAATTCATCCTGATGATGTGGAAGAAATGTATATCTCTTGGCAAATCGCCATGGCAGTGTTTAGAGCAAAGAATTTTACTAAGAGAACGGGCAAAAACAACTGGAATGTGCCAACTAATCAGAAGGTGGGTTTTAACAAGGATGCTCTAAGGTGTTACAATTGTCACGAGCAGGGTCACTTTGCTCGTGAATCTACTAACCCAGCAAAGGAAGGAAACATGGAAAGGGCGCTGATTCTAGTGGGAAATGCTAGGGGAGAAAACTGGACTGGTACTGCTGAAAGTGAACGGGGTATGGTAGTTCAACAATTCTCCTGGAATGATCAGATGGCAACCCTCAACATAAACAATCAGCCTGCCAACTTTGCTCATGTTGAAGAGGAGAATGCAGCTGAGGAACAAGTTAAGGAGCTTCAATTTGCTTTCATGGCGTTCACTCCCTCCAACTCATCCGAGGTAAGTTCTCAACTATGTTCTCAAGCTTGCATTAATAAAGTATATCTCTGCAAGTCTCATAATAGTAATTTGTTTAGAGAAATGGAAGTAGTAAAATCCGAAAATTATAATCTCAAGAAAAATGAGAGAGCTTTCAAAGATAAAATAGAAACACAGAAAAAGGATTTTTCTAAACTCAAATAAGATTTAGTTTAAAATGTTGTCACCACCCTGATGCCAAACAGAAGATTGTTGATTTAACTGATGAACTGAAAGCCTCTAAGTTAGAAATTTCAAATCTAACTAATAAATTTAAAAGGGCTAAACTATAATTTAGAAAATTATGGTTCCAGTAAAGTAGTCAATTCTATTATTGAAAATCAATTATGGTTGAAAGAAAACGAGGGTGAGGGTATGGAATATAATTTCGTACCCCCATCATACAATGACAACTACATTAGTCTTCCTATTACCAAAGAACAAGAAGAAAAGGTAAAGGACATACAGTATGGTAAACCAGCTAAATTGATACTCTATGGACGGAAACAACTAAAAAGTGCCAACTAATTAGAAGGTGGGTTTTAACAAGGATATTCTAAGGTGTTACAATTGTCACGAGCCGAGTCACTTTGCTCGTGAATGCACCAACCTGGAAAAGGAAGGAAACATGGAAAGAGCGCTGATTCAATTGGCAAATGCTAGGAGAGAAAGCGGGACAGGTACTGCTAAAGGTGAACGGGGTATGGTAGTTCAACAATTCTCCTGGAATGATCAGATGTCAGCCCTCAACATAAACAATCAGACTTCCAACTTTGCTCGTGTTGAAAGTGTTGAAGAGGAGAATGCAGCTGAGGAACTAGTTAAGGAGCTTCAATTTGCTTTCATGGCGTTCAATCCCTCCAACTCATCCGAGGTAAGTTCTCAACTATGTTCTCAAGCTTGTATTAATAAAGTATATCTCTACAAGTCTCATAATAGTAATTTGTTTAGAGAAATAGAAGTAGTAAAATCCGAAAATTATAATCTCAAGAAAAATGAGAGAGCTTTCAAAGATAAAATAGAAGCACAGAAAAAAGGATTTTTCTAAACTCAAATCATATTTTAGTTTAAAATGTTGTCACCACCTTGATGCCAAACAGAAGATTGTTGATTTAACTGACGAACTGAAAGCCTCTAAGTTAGAAATTTCAAATCTAACTAATAAATTTAAAAGGGCTGAACTAGAATTTAGAAAATTTGATGGTTCCAGTAAAGTAGTCAATTCCATTATTGAAAATCAATTATGGTGGAAAGAAAACAAGGGTGAGGGTATGGGATACAGTTTCGTACCCCCACCATACAATGACAACTACATTAGTCTTCCTATTACCAAAGAACAGGAAGAAATGGTAAAGGACATGCAATATGGTAAACTAGCTAAATTGATACTCTATGGAAGGGCAGAAACAACTGGAACGTGCCAACTAATCAGAAGGTGGGTTTTAACAAGGATACTCTAAGGTGTTATAATTGTCATGAGCCGGGTCACTTTGCTCGTGAATGCACCAACCCGGCAAAGGAAGGGAACATGGAAAGGGCGCTGATTCCAGTGGGAAATGATATGAGAGAAAACAGCACAGGTACTGCAAAAGGTGAACTGGGTATGGTAGTTCAACAATTCTCCAGGAATGATCAGATGGCAGCCCTCAACATAAACAATCAGACTTCCAACTTTGCTCGTGTTGAAAGTGTTGAAGAGGATAATGCAGCTGAGGAACAAGTTAAGGAGCTTCAATTTTCTTTCATGGCGTTCAATCCCTCCAACTCATGCGAGGTAAGTTCTCAACTATTTTTTCAAGCTTGCATTAATAAAGTAGATCTCTACAAGTCTCATAATAGTAATTTCTTTAGATAAATGGAAGTAGTAAAATCTGAAAATTATAATCTCAAGAAAAATGAGAGAGCATTCAAAGATAAAAAAGAAGCACAGAAAAAGGATTTTTCTAAACTCAAATCAAATTTTAGTTTAAAATGTTGTCACCACCTTGATGCCAAACAGAAGATTGTTGATTTAATTGATGAACTGAAAGCCTCTAAGTTAGAAATTTCAAATCTAACTAATAAATTTAAAAGGGCTGAACTAGAATTTAGAAAATTTGATGGTTCCAGCAAAGTAGTCAATTCCATGATTGAAAATCAATTATGGTGGAAAGAAATCAAGGGTGTGGGTATGGGATACAATTTCGTACGCCCACCATACAATGACAACTACATTAGTCTTCCTATTACCAAAGAACAGGAAGAAAAGGTAAAGGACATGCAGTATGGTAAACTAGCTAAATTGATACTCTATGGACGGGCAGAAACAACTGGAACGTGCCAACTAATCAGAAGGTGGGTTTTAATAAGGACACTCTAAGGTGTTACAATTGTCACGAGCCGGGTCACTTTGCTCGTGAATGCACCAACCCGGCAAAGGAAGGAAACATGGAAAGGGCGCTGATTCCAGTGGGAAATGCTAGGGGAGAAAACGGCACAGATACTGCTAAAGGTGAACGGGGTATGGTAGTTCAACAATTCTCCTGGAATGATCAGATGGCAGCCCTCAACATAAACAATCATAATTCCAACTTTGCTCGTGTTGAAAGTGTTGAAGAAGATAATGCAGCTGAGGAACAAGTTAAGAAGCTTCAATTTTCTTTCTTGGCGTTCAATCCCTCCAACTCATCCGAGGTAAGTTCTCAACTATTTTTTCAAGCTTGCATTAATAAAGTAGACCTCTACAAGTCTCATAATAGTAATTTCTTTAAAGAAATGGAAGTAGTAAAATCTGAAATTTATAATCTCAAGAAAAATGAGGGAGCTTTCAAATATAAAATAGAAGAACAGAAAAAAGGATTTTTCTAAACTCAAATCAGATTTTAGTTTAAAATGTTTTCACCAACTTGATGCCAAACAGAAGATTATTGATTTAACTGATGAACTGAAAGCCTCTAAGTTAGAAATTTCAAATCTAACTAATAAATTTAGAAGGGCTGAACTAGAATTTAGAAAATTTGATGGTTCCAGTAAAGTAGTCAATTCCATGATTGAAAATCAATTATGGTGGAAAGAAAACAAGGGTGAGGGTATGGGATACAGTTTCGTACCCCCACCATACAATGACAACTACATTAGTCTTCCTATTGCCAAAGAACAGGAAGAAAGGGTAAAGGACATGCAGTATGGTAAACTAGCTAAATTGATACTCTATGGACGGGCAGAAACAACTGGAACGTGACAACTAATTAGAATGTGGGTTTTAACAAGGATACTCTAAGATGTTACAATTGTCACAAGCCGGGTCACTTTGCTCGTGAATGCACCAACCCGGCAAAGGAAGGAAACATGGAAAGGGCGCTGATTCCGGTGGGAAATGCTAGGGGAGAAAACGGCACAGATACTGCTAAAGGTGAACGGGGTATGGTAGTTCAACAATTCTCTGGGAATGATTAGATGGGAGCCCTCAACATAAACAATCAGACTTCCTACTTTGCTCGTGTTGAAAGTGTTGAAGAGGAGAATGCAGCTGAGGAACTAGTTAAGGAGCTTCAATTTTCTTTCTTGGCGTTCAATCCCTCCAACTCATCTGAGGTAAGTTCTCAACTATTTTTTCAAGCTTGCATTAATAAAGTAGATCTCTACAAGTCTCATAATAGTAATTTGTTTAGAGAAGTGGAAGTAGTAAAATCCGAAAATTATAATCTCAAGAAAAATGACTGAGCTTTCAAAGATAAAATAGAAGCACAGAAAAAGGATTTTTCTAAACTCAAATCATATTTTAGTTTAAAATGTTGTCACCACCTTGATGCCAAACAGAAGATTGTTGATTTAACTGATGAACTGAAAGCCTCTAAGTTAGAAATTTCAAATCTAACTAATAAATTTAAAAGGGCTGAACTAGAATTTAGAAAATTTGATGGTTCCAGTAAAGTAGTCAATTCCATTATTGAAAATCAATTATGGTGGAAAGAAAACAAGGGTGAGGGTATGGGATACAGTTTCGTACCCCCACCATACAATGACAACTACATTAGTCTTCCTATTACCAAAGAACAGGAAGAAATGGTAAAGGACATGCAATATGGTAAACTAGCTAAATTGATACTCTATGGAAGGGCAGAAACAACTGGAACGTGCCAACTAATCAGAAGGTGGGTTTTAACAAGGATACTCTAAGGTATTACAATTGTCATGAGCCGGGTCACTTTGCTCGTGAATGCACCAACCTGACAAAGGAAGGAAACATGAAAAGGGCGCTGATTCCAGTGGGAAATGATTGGAGAGAAAACAGCACAGGTACTGCAAAAGGTGAACGGGGTATGGTAGTTCAACAATTCTCCAGGAATGATCAGATGGCAGCCCTCAACATAAACAATCAGACTTCCAACTTTGCTCGTGTTGAAAGTGTTAAAGAGGATAATGCAGCTGAGGAACAAGTTAAGGAGCTTCAATTTTCGTTCATGGCGTTCAATCCCTCCAACTCATGCGAGGTAAGTTCTCAACTATTTTTTCAAGCTTGCATTAATAAAGTAGATCTCTACAAGTCTCATAAGAGTAATTTCTTTAGAGAAATGGAAGTAGTAAAATCTGAAAATTATAATCTCAAGAAAAATGAGAGAGCATTCAAAGATAAAAAAGAAGCACAGAAAAAGGATTTTTCTAAACTCAAATCAAATTTTAGTTTAAAATGTTGTCACCACCTTGATGCCAAACAGAAGATTGTTGATTTAATTGATGAACTGAAAGCCTCTAAGTTAGAAATTTCAAATCTAACTAATAAATTTAAAAGGGCTGAACTAGAATTTAGAAAATTTGATGGTTCCAGCAAAGTAGTCAATTCCATGATTGAAAATCAATTATGGTGGAAAGAAATCAAGGGTGAGGGTATGGGATACAATTTCGTACGCCCACCATACAATGACAACTACATTAGTCTTCCTATTACCAAAGAACAGGAAGAAAAGGTAAAGGACATGCAGTATGGTAAACTAGCTAAATTGATACTCTATGGACGGGCAGAAACAACTGGAACGTGCCAACTAATCAGAAGGTGGGTTTTAACAAGGACACTCTAAGGTGTTACAATTGTCACGAGCCGGGTCACTTTGCTCGTGAATGCACCAACCCGGCAAAGGAAGGAAACATGGAAAGGGCGCTGATTCCAGTGGGAAATGCTAGGGGAGAAAACGGCACAGATACTGCTAAAGGTGAACGGGGTATGGTAGTTCAACAATTCTCCTGGAATGATCAGATGGCAGCCCTCAACATAAACAATCAGACTTCCAACTTTGCTCGTGTTGAAAGTGTAGAAGAAGATAATGCAGCTGAGGAACAAGTTAAGAAGCTTCAATTTTCTTTCTTGGCGTTCAATCCCTCCAACTCATCCGAGGTAAGTTCTCAACTATTTTTTCAAGCTTGCATTAATAAAGTAGACCTCTACAAGTCTCATAATAGTAATTTCTGTAGAGAAATGGAAGTAGTAAAATCTGAAAATTATAATCTCAAGAAAAATGAGGGAGCTTTCAAATATAAAATAGAAGAAAAATAAAAAAGGATTTTTCTAAACTCAAATCAGATTTTAGTTTAAAATGTTTTCACCAACTTGATGCCAAACAGAAGATTATTGATTTAACTGATGAACTGAAAGCCTCTAAGTTAGAAATTTCAAATCTAACCAATAAATTTAGAAGGGCTGAACTAGAATTTAGAAAATTTGATGGTTCCAGTAAAGTAGTCAATTCCATGATTGAAAATCAATTATGGTGGAAAGAAAACAAGGGTGAGGGTATGGGATACAGTTTCGTACCCCCACAATACAATGACAACTACATTAGTCTTCCTATTGCCAAAGAACAGGAAGAAAGGGTAAAGGACATGCATTATGGTAAACTAGCTAAATTGATACTCTATGGACGGGCAGAAACAACTGGAACGTGACAACTAATTAGAATGTGGGTTTTAACAAGGATACTCTAAGATGTTACAATTGTCACAAGCCGGGTCACTTTGCTCGTGAATGCACCAACCCGGCAAAGGATGGAAACATGGAAAGGGCGCTGATTCCGGTGGGAAATGCTAGGGGAGAAAACGGCACAGATACTGCTAAAGGTGAACGGGGTATGGTAGTTCAACAATTCTCTGGGAATGATTAGATGGGAGCCCTCAACATAAACAATCAGACTTCCAACTTTGCTCGTGTTGAAAGTGTTGAAGAGGAGAATGCAGCTGAGGAACTAGTTAAGGAGCTTCAATTTTCTTTCTTGGCGTTCAATCCCTCCAACTCATCTGAGGTAAGTTCTCAACTATTTTTTCAAGCTTGCATTAATAAAGTAGATCTCTACAAGTCTCATAATAGTAATTTGTTTAGAGAAGTGGAAGTAGTAAAATCCGAAAATTATAATCTCAAGAAAAATGAGAGAGCTTTCAAAGATAAAATAGAAGCACAGAAAAAGGATTTTTCTAAACTCAAATCATATTTTAGTTTAAAATGTTGTCACCACCTTGATGCCAAACAGAAGATTGTTGATTTAACTGATGAACTGAAAGCCTCTAAGTTAGAAATTTCAAATCTAACTAATAAATTTAAAAGGGCTGAACTAGAATTTAGAAAATTTGATGGTTCCAGTAAAGTAGTCAATTCCATTATTGAAAATCAATTATGGTGGAAAGAAATCAAGGGTGAGGGTATGGGATACAATTTCGTACGCCCACCATACAATGACAACTACATTAGTCTTCCTATTACCAAAGAACAGGAAGAAAAGGTAAAGGACATGCAGTATGGTAAACTAGCTAAATTGATACTCTATGGAAGGGCAGAAACAACTGGAACGTGCCAACTAATCAGAAGGTGGGTTTTAACAAGGATACTCTAAGGTGTTACAATTGTCATGAGCCGGGTCACTTTGCTCGTGAATGCACCAACCCGGCAAAGGAAGGAAACATGGAAAGGGCGCTGATTCCAGTGGGAAATGATAGGAGAGAAAACAGCACAGGTACTGCAAAAGGTGAACGGGGTATAGTAGTTCAACAATTCTCCAGGAATGATCAGATGGCAGCCCTCAACATAAACAATCAGACTTCCAACTTTGCTCGTGTAGAAAGTGTTGAAGAGGATAATGCAGCTGAGGAACAAGTTAAGGAGCTTCAATTTTCTTTCATGGCGTTCAATCCCTCCAACTCATGCGAGGTAAGTTCTCAACTATTTTTTCAAGCTTGCATTAATAAAGTAGATCTTTACAAGCCTCATAATAGTAATTTCTTTAGAGAAATGGAAGTAGTAAAATATGAAAATTATAATCTCAAGAAAAATGAGAGAGCATTCAAAGATAAAAAAGTAGCACAGAAAAAGGATTTTTCTAAACTCAAATCAAATTTTAGTTTAAAATGTTGTCACCACCTTGATGCCAAACAGAAGATTGTTGATTTAATTGATGAACTGAAAGCCTCTAAGTTAGAAATTTCAAATCTAACTAATAAATTTAAAAGGGCTGAACTAGAATTTAGAAAATTTGATGGTTCCAGCAAAGTAGTCAATTCCATGATTGAAAATCAATTATGGTGGAAAGAAATCAAGGGTGAGGGTATGGGATACAATTTCGTACGCCCACCATACAATGACAACTACATTAGTCTTCCTATTACCAAAGAACAGGAAGAAAAGGTAAAGGACATGCAGAATGGTAAACTAGCTAAATTGATACTCTATGGACGGGCAGAAACAACTGGAACGTGCCAACTAATCAGAATGTGGGTTTTAACAAGGACACTCTAAGGTGTTACAATTGTCACGAGCCGGGTCACTTTGCTCGTGAATGCACCAACCCGGCAAAGGAAGGAAACATGGAAAGGGCGCTGATTCCAGTGGGAAATGCTAGGGGAGAAAACGGCACAGATACTGCTAAAGATGAACGGGGTATGGTAGTTCAACAATTCTCCTGGAATGATCAGATGGCAGCCCTCAGCATAAACAATCAGACTTCCAACTTTGCTCGTGTTGAAAGTGTTGAAGAAGATAATGCAGCTGAGGAACAAGTTAAGAAGCTTCAATTTTCTTTCTTGGCGTTCAATCCCTCCAACTCATCCGAGGTAAGTTCTCAACTATTTTTTCAAGCTTGCATTAATAAAGTAGACCTCTACAAGTCTCATAATAGTAATTTCTTTAGAGAAATGGAAGTAGTAAAATCTGAAAATTATAATCTCAAGAAAAATGAGGGAGCTTTCAAATATAAAATAGAAGAACAGAAAAAAGGATTTTTCTAAACTCAAATCAGATTTTAGTTTAAAATGTTTTCACCAACTTGATGCCAAACAGAAGATTATTGATTTAACTGATGAACTGAAAGCCTCTAAGTTAGAAATTTCAAATCTAACTAATAAATTTAGAAGGGCTGAACTAGAATTTAGAAAATTTGATGGTTCCAGTAAAGTAGTCAATTCCATGATTGAAAATCAATTATGGTGGAAAGAAAACAAGGGTGAGGGTATGGGATACAGTTTCGTACCCCCACCATACAATGACAACTACATTAGTCTTCCTATTGCCAAAGAACAGGAAGAAAGGGTAAAGGACATGCAGTATGGTAAACTAGCTAAATTGATACTCTATGGACGGGCAGAAACAACTGGAACGTGACAACTAATTAGAATGTGGGTTTTAACAAGGATACTCTAAGATGTTAAAATTGTCACAAGCCGGGTCACTTTGCTCGTGAATGCACCAACCCGGCAAAGGAAGGAAACATCGAAAGGGCGCTGATTCCGGTGGGAAATGCTAGGGGAGAAAACGGCACAGATACTGCTAAAGGTGAACGGGGTATGGTAGTTCAACAATTCTCCTGGAATTATCAGATGGCAGTCCTCAAAATAAACAATAAGACTTCCAACTTTGCTCGTGTTGAAAGTGTTGAAGAGGATAATGCAGCTGAGGAACAAGTTTAGGAGCTTCAATTTTCTTTCTTGGCGTTCAATCCCTCCAACTCATCCGAGGTAAGTTCTCAACTATTTTTTCAAGCTTGCATTAATAAAGTAGATCTCTACAAGTGTCATAATATTAATTTCTTTAGAGAAATGGAAGTAGTAAAATCTGAAAATTATAATCTCAAAAAAAATGAGAGAGCATTCAAAGATAAAAAAGAAGCACAGAAAAAGGATTTTTCTAAACTCAAATCAGATTTTAGTTTAAAATGTTGTCACCACCTTGATGCTAAACAGAAGATTGTTGATTTAATTGATGAACTGAAAGCCTCTAAGTTAGAAATTTCAAATCTAACTAATAAATTTAAAAGGGCTGAACTAGAATTTAGAAAATTTGATGGTTCCAGCAAAGTTGTCAATTCCATGATTGAAAATCAATTATGGTGGAAAGAAAACAAGGGTGAGGTTATGGGATACAGTTTCGTACGCCCACCATACAATGACAACTACAATAGTCTTCCTATTACCAAAGAACAGGAAGAAAAGGTAAAGGACATGCAGTCTGGTAAACAAGCAAAATTGATACTCTATGGACGGGCATAAACAACTGGAACGTGCCAACTAATCAGAAGGTGGGTTTTAACAAGGACACTCTAAGGCAATTGTCACGAGCCGGGTCACTTTGCTCGTGAATGCACCAACCCGGCAAAGGAAGGAAACATGGAAAGGGCGCTGATTCCGGTGGGAAATGCTAGGGGAGAAAACGGCACAGATACTGCTAAAGGTGAACGGGGTATGGTAGTTCAACAATTCTCTGGGAATGATTAGATGGGAGCCCTCAACATAAACAATCAGACTTCCAACTTTGCTCGTGTTGAAAGTGTTGAAGAGGAGAATGCAGCTGAGGAACTAGTTAAGGAGCTTCAATTTTCTTTCTTGGCGTTCAATCCCTCCAACTCATCTGAGGTAAGTTCTCAACTATTTTTTCAAGCTTGCATTAATAAAGTAGATCTCTACAAGTCTCATAATAGTAATTTGTTTAGAGAAGTGGAAGTAGTAAAATCCGAAAATTATAATCTCAAGAAAAATGAGAGAGCTTTCAAAGATAAAATAGAAGCACAGAAAAAGGATTTTTCTAAACTCAAATCATATTTTAGTTTAAAATGTTGTCACCACCTTGATGCCAAAGAGAAGATTGTTGATTTAACTGATGAACTGAAAGCCTCTAAGTTAGAAATTTCAAATCTAACTAATAAATTTAAAAGGGCTGAACTAGAATTAAGAAAATTTGATGGTTCCAGTAAAGTAGTCAATTCCATGATTGAAAATCAATTATTGTGGAAAGAAAACAAGGGTGAGGGTATGGGATACAGTTTCGTACCCCCACCATACAATGACAACTACATTAGTCTTCCTATTACCAAAGAACAGGAAGAAATGGTAAAGGACATGCAATATGGTAAACTAGCTAAATTGATACTCTATGGAAGGGCAGAATCAACTGGAACGTACCAACTAATCAGAAGGTGGGTTTTAACAAGGATACTCTAAGGTGTTACAATTGTCATGAGCCGGGTCACTTTGCTCGTGAATGCACCAACCCGGCAAAGGAAGGAAACATGGAAAGGGCGCTGATTCCAGTGGGAAATGATAGGGGAGAAAACGGCACAGGTACTGCAAAAGGTGAACGGGGTATGGTAGTTCAACAATTCTCCTGGAATTATCAGATGGCAGTCCTCAAAATAAACAATCAGACTTCCAACTTTGCTCGTGTTGAAAGTGTTGAAGAGGATAATGCAGCTGAGGAACAAGTTTAGGAGCTTCAATTTTCTTTCTTGGCGTTCAATCCTTCCAACTCATCCGAGGTAAGTTCTCAACTATTTTTTCAAGCTTGCATTAATAAAGTAGATCTCTACAAGTGTCATAATATTAATTTCTTTAGAGAAATGGAAGTAGTAAAATCTGAAAATTATAATCTCAAGAAAAATGAGAGAGCATTCAAAGATAAAAAAGAAGCACAGAAAAAGGATTTTTCTAAACTCAAATCAGATTTTAGTTTAAAATGTTGTCACCACCTTGATGCTAAACAGAAGATTGTTGATTTAATTGATGAACTGAAAGCCTCTAAGTTAGAAATTTCAAATCTAACTAATAAATTTAAAAGGGCTGAACTAAAATTTAGAAAATTTGATGGTTACAGCAAAGTAGTCAATTCCATGATTGAAAATCAATTATGGTGGAAAGAAAACAAGGGTGAGGTTCTGGGATACAGTTTCGTACGCCCACCATACAATGACAACTACAATAGTCTTCCTATTACCAAAGAACAGGAAGAAAAGGTAAAGGACATGCAGTCTGGTAAACAAGCTAAATTGATACTCTATGGACGGGCAGAAACAACTGGAAGGTGCCAACTAATCAGAAGGTGGGTTTTAACAAGGACACTCTAAGGTGTTACAATTGTCACGAGCCGGGTCACTTTGCTCGTGAATGCACCAACCCGGCAAAGGAAGGAAACATGGAAAGGGCGCTGATTCCAGTGGGAAATGCTAGGGGAGAAAACGGCACAGATACTGCTAAAGGTGAAGGGGGTATGGTAGTTCAACAATTCTCCTGGAATGATCAGATGGCAGCCCTCAACATAAACAATCAGACTTCCAACTTTGCTCGTGTTGAAAGTGTTGAGGAGGATAATGCAGCTGAGGAACAAGTTAAGGAGCTTCAATTTTCTTTCTTGGCGTTCAATCCCTCCAACTCATCCGAGGTAAGTTCTCAACTATTTTTTCAAGCTTGCATTAATAAAGTAGACCTCTACAAGTCTCATAATAGTAAATTCTTTAGAGAAATGGAAGTAGTAAAATCCGAAAATTATAATCTCAAGAAAAATGAGAGAGCTTTCAAAGATAAAATAGAAGCACAGAAAAAGGATTTTTCTAAACTCAAATCATATTTTAGTTTAAAATGTTGTCATCACCTTGATGCCATACAAAAGATTGTTGATTTAACTGATGAACTGAAAGCCTCTAAGTTAGAAATTTCAAATTTAACTAATAAATTTAAAAGGGCCGAACTAGAATTTAGAAAATTTGATAGTTCAAGTAAAGTAGTCAATTCCATGATTGAAAATCAATTATGGTGGAAAGAAAACAAGGGTGAGGGTATGGGATATAGTTTCGTACCCCCACCATACAATGACAACTACATTAGTCTTCCTATTACCAAAGAACAGGAAGAAAAGGTAAAGGACATGCAGTATGGTAAACTTGCTAAATTGATACTCTATGGATGGCATAAACTATTGGAACGTGCAACCAAATCAGAAGGTGGTATTAACAAGGATAGTCAAAGGTGTTACAATTGTCATGAGCCGGGTCACTTTGCTCGTGAATGCACCAACCCGGCAAAGGAAGGAAACATGGAAAGGGAGCTGATTCCAGTGGGAAATGCTAGGGGAGAAAACGACACAGTTACTGCTAAAGGTGAACGGGTATGGTAGTTCAACAATTCTCCTGGAATGATTAGATGGGATCCCTCAACATAAACAATCAGACTTCCAACTTTGCTCGTGTTGAAAGTGTTGAAGAGGAGAATGTAGCTGAGGAACAAGTTAAGGAGCTTCAATTTTCTTTCTTGGCGTTCAATCCCACCAACTCATCTGAGGTAAGTTCTCAACTATTTTTTCAAGCTTGCATTAATAAAGTAGATCTCTACAAGTCTCATAATTGTAATTTCTTTAGAGAAATGGAAGTAGTAAAATCTGAAAGTTATAATCTCAAGAAAAATGAGAGAGCTTTCAAAGATAAAATAGAAGAACAGAAAAAGGATTTTTCTAAACTCAAATCAGATTTTAGTTTAAAATGTTGTCACCACCTTGATGCCAAACAAAAGATTGTTGATTTAACTGATGAACTGAAAGCCTCTAAGTTAGAAATTTCAAATCTAACTAATAAATTTAGAAGGGCTGAACTAGAATTTAGAAAATTTGATGGTTCCAGTAAAGTAATCAATTCCATGATTGAAAATCAATTATGGTGGAAAGAAAACAAGGGTGAGGGTATGGCATACAGTTTCGTACCCCCACCATACAATGACAACTACATTAGTCTTCCTATTACCAAAGAACAAGAAGAAATGGTAAAGGACATGCAGTATGGTAAACTAGCTAAATTGATACTCTATGGACGGGCAGAAACAACTGGAACGTGCCAACTAATCAGAATGTGGGTTTTAACAAGGATACTCTAAGGTGTTACAACTGTCACGAGCCGGGTCACTTTGCTCGTGAATGCACCAACCCGGCAAAGGAAGGAAACATGGAAAGGGCGCTGATGCCGGCGGGAAATGCTAGGGAAGAAAACGGCACAGATACTGCTAAAGGTGAACGGGGTATGGTAGTTCAACAATTCCCCTGGAATGATTAGATGGGAGCCCTCAACATAAACAATCAGACTTCCAACTTTGCTCGTGTTGAAAGTGTTGAAGAGGAGAATGCAGCTGAGGAACTAGTTAAGGAGCTTCAATTTTCTTTCTTGGCGTTCAATCCCTCCAACTCATCTGAGGTAAGTTCTCAACTATTTTTTCAAGCTTGCATTAATAAATAGATCTCTACAAGTCTCATAATAGTAATTTGTTTAGAGAAATGGAAGTAGTACAATCCGAAAATTATAATCTCAAGAAAAATGAGAGAGCTTTCAAAGTTAAAATAGAAGCACAGAAAAAGGATTTTTCTAAACTCAAATCATATTTTAGTTTAAAATGTTGTCACCACCTTGATGCCAAACAGAAGATTGTTGATTTAACTGATGAACTGAAAGCCTCTAAGTTAGAAATTTCAAATCTAACTAATAAATTTAAAAGGGCTGAACTAGAATTTAGAAAATTTGATGTTTCCAGCAAAGTAGTCAATTCCCTGATTGAAAATCAATTATGGTGGAAAGAAAACAAGGGTGAGGGTATGGGATACAGTTTCGTACCCCCAACATACATTGACAACTACATTAGTCTTCCTATTACCAAAGAACAGGAAGAAAAGGTAAAAGACATGCACTATGGTAAATTAGCTAAATTGATACTCTATGGACGGGCAGAAACAACTGGAACGTGCCAACTAATCAGATTGTGGGTTTTAACAAGTATACTCAAAAGTGTTACAATTGTCATGAGCCGGGTCACTTTGCTTGTGAATGCACCAACTCGGCAACGGAAGGAAACATGGAAAGGGCGCTGATTCCAGTGGGAAATGCTAGGGGAGAAAACGGCACAGTTACTGCTAAAGGTGAACGGGGTATGGTAGTTCAACAATTCTCCTGGAATGATCAGATGGTAGCCCTCAACATAAACAATCAGACTTCCAACTTTGCTCGTGTTGAAAGTGTTCAAGAGGAGAATGCAGCTGAGGAACAAGTTAAGGAGCTTCAATTTTCATTCTTGGCGTTCAATCCCTCCAACTCATCCAAGGTAAGTTCTCAACTATTTTTTCAAGATTGCATTAATAAAGTAGATCTCTACGAGTCTCATAATAGTTATTTGTTTTGAGAAATGGAAGTAGTAAAATCCGAAAATTATAATCTCAAGAAAAATGAGAGAGCTTTCAAAGATAAAATAGAAGCAACAGAAAAAGTATTTTTCTAAACTCAAATCAGATTTTTGTTTAAAATGTTGTCACCACCTTGATGCCAAACAGAAGATTATTGATTTAACGGATGAACTGAAAGCCTCTAAGTTAGAAATTTCAAATCTAACTAATAAATTTAAAAGGGCTGAACTAGAAATTAGAAAATTTGATGGTTCCAGTAAAGTAGTCAATTCCATGATTGAAAATCAATTATAGTGGAAAGAAAACAAGGGTGAGGGTATGGGATACAGTTTCGTACCCCCACCATACAATGACAACTACATTAGTCTTCCTATTACCAAAGAACATGAAGAAAAGGTAAAGGACATGCAGTATGGTAAACTATCTAAATTGATACTCTATGGACGGGCAGAAACAACTGGAACGTGCCAACTAATCAGAAGGTGGGTTTTAACAAGGATACTCTAAGGTTTTACAATTGTCATGAGCCGGGTCACTTTGCTCGTGAATGCACCAACCCGGAAAAGGAAGGAAACATGGAAAGGGCGCTGATTCCATTGGCAAATGCTAGGGGAGAAAACGGGACGGGTACTGCTAAAGGTGAACGGGGTATGGTAGTTCAACAATTCTCCTAGAATGATCAGATGGCAGCCCTCAACATAAACGATCATACTTCCAACTTTGCTCGTGTTGAAAGTGTTGAAGAGGAGAATGCAGCTGAGGAACAAGTTAAGGAGCTTCAATTTGATTTCATGGCGTTCAATCCCTCCAACTCATCCGAGGTAAGATCTCAACTATGTTCTCAAGCTTGCATTAATAAAGTAGATCTCTACAACTCTCATAATAGTAATTTGTTTAGAGAAATGGAAGTAGTAAAATCCGAAAATTATAATCTCAAGAAAAATGAGAGAGCTTTCAAAGATAAAATATATTAACAGAAAAAGGATTTTTCTAAACTCAAATCAGATTTTAGTTTAAAATGTTGTCACAACCTTGATGCCAAACAGAAGATTGTTGATTTAACTAATGAACTTAAAGCCTCTAAGTTAGAAACTTAATATCTAACTAATAAATTTAAAAGGGCTGAAATAGAATTTAGAAAATTTTGAAGGTTCCAGTAAAGTAGTCAATTCCATGATTGAAAATCAATTATGGTGGAATGAAAACAAGGGTGAGGGTATGGGATACAGTTTCGTACCCCTAACATACAATGACAACTACATTAGTCTTCCTATTACCAAAGAACATGAAGAAAAGGTAAAGGACATGCAGTATGGTAAACTAGCTAAATTGATACTCTATGGACAGGCAGAAACAACTGGAACGTGCCAACTAATCAGAAGGTGGGTTTTAACAAGGATACTCTAAGGTGTTACAATTGTCATGAGCCGGGTCACTTTGCTCGTGAATACACCAACCCGGCAAATGAAGGAAACATGGAAAGGGCGCTGATTCCAGTGGGAAATGCTAGGGGAGGAAACGGCACAGGTACTGCTAAAGGTGAACTGGGTATGGTAGTTCAACAATTCTCCTAGAATGATCAGATGGTAGCCCCCAACATAAACAATCAGACTTCCAACTTTGCTCGGGTTGAAAGTGATGAAGAGGATAATGCAGCTGAGGAAAAAGTTAAGGAGCATCAATTTTCTTTCTTGGCGTTCAATCCCTCCAACTCATCTGAGGTAAGTTCTCAACTATTTTTTCAAGCTTGCATTAATAAATAGATCTCTACAAGTCTCATAATAGTAATTTGTTTAGAGAAATGGAAGTAGTAAAATCCGAAAATTATAATCTCAAGAAAAATGAGAGAGCTTTCAAAGTTAAAATAGAAGCACAGAAAAAGGATTTTTCTAAACTCAAATCATATTTTAGTTTAAAATGTTGTCACCACCTTGATGCCAAACAGAAGATTGTTGATTTAACTGATGAACTGAAAGCCTCTAAGTTAGAAATTTCAAATCTAACTAATAAATTTAAAAGGGCTGAACTAGAATTTAGAAAATTTGATGGTTCCAGCAAAGTAGTCAATTCCCTGATTGAAAATCAATTATGGTGGAAAGAAAACAAGGGTGAGGGTATGGGATACAGTTTCGTACCCCCAACATACATTGACAACTACATTAGTCTTCCTATTACCAAAGAACAGGAAGAAAAGGTAAAAGACATGCACTATGGTAAATTAGCTAAATTGATACTCTATGGACGGGCAGAAACAACTGGAACGTGCCAACTAATCAGATTGTGGGTTTTAACAAGTATACTCAAAAGTGTTACAATTGTCATGAGCCGGGTCACTTTGCTTGTGAATGCACCAACTCGGCAACGGAAGGAAACATGGAAAGGGCGCTGATTCCAGTGGGAAATGCTAGGGGAGAAAACGGCACAGTTACTGCTAAAGGTGAACGGGGTATGGTAGTTCAACAATTCTCCTGGAATGATCAGATGGTAGCCCTCAACATAAACAATCAGACTTCCAACTTTGCTCGTGTTGAAAGTGTTGAAGAGGAGAATGCAGCTGAGGAACAAGTTAAGGAGCTTCAATTTTCTTTCTTGGCGTTCAATCCCTCCAACTCATCCAAGGTAAGTTCTCAACTATTTTTTCAAGATTGCATTAATAAAGTAGATCTCTACGAGTCTCATAATAGTTATTTGTTTTGAGAAATGGAAGTAGTAAAATCCGAAAATTATAATCTCAAGAAAAATGAGAGAGCTTTCAAAGATAAAATAGAAGCAACAGAAAAAGTATTTTTCTAAACTCAAATCAGATTTTTGTTTAAAATGTTGTCACCACCTTGATGCCAAACAGAAGATTATTGATTTAACGGATGAACTGAAAGCCTCTAAGTTAGAAATTTCAAATCTAACTAATAAATTTAAAAGGGCTGAACTAGAAATTAGAAAATTTGATGGTTCCAGTAAAGTAGTCAATTCCATGATTGAAAATCAATTATAGTGGAAAGAAAACAAGGGTGAGGGTATGGGATACAGTTTCGTACCCCCACCATACAATGACAACGACATTAGTCTTCCTATTACCAAAGAACATGAAGAAAAGGTAAAGGACATGCAGTATGGTAAACTATCTAAATTGATACTCTATGGACGGGCAGAAACAACTGGAACGTGCCAACTAATCAGAAGGTGGGTTTTACCAAGGATACTCTAAGGTTTTACAATTGTCATGAGCCGGGTCACTTTGCTCGTGAATGCACCAACCCGGAAAAGGAAGGAAACATGGAAAGGGCGCTGATTCCATTGGCAAATGCTAGGGGAGAAAACGGGACGGGTACTGCTAAAGGTGAACGGGGTATGGTAGTTCAACAATTCTCCTAGAATGATCAGATGGCAGCCCTCAACATAAACGATCATACTTCCAACTTTGCTCGTGTTGAAAGTGTTGAAGAGGAGAATGCAGCTGAGGAACAAGTTAAGGAGCTTCAATTTGATTTCATGGCGTTCAATCCCTCCAACTCATCCGAGGTAAGTTCTCAACTATGTTCTCAAGCTTGCATTAATAAAGTAGATCTCTACAACTCTCATAATAGTAATTTGTTTAGAGAAATGGAAGTAGTAAAATCCGAAAATTATAATCTCAAGAAAAATGAGAGAGCTTTCAAAGATAAAATATATTAACAGAAAAAGGATTTTTCTAAACTCAAATCAGATTTTAGTTTAAAATGTTGTCACAACCTTGATGCCAAACAGAAGATTGTTGATTTAACTAATGAACTTAAAGCCTCTAAGTTAGAAACTTAATATCTAACTAATAAATTTAAAAGGGCTGAAATAGAATTTAGAAAATTTTGAAGGTTCCAGTAAAGTAGTCAATTCCATGATTGAAAATCAATTATGGTGGAATGAAAACAACGGTGAGGGTATGGGATACAGTTTCGTACCCCTAACATACAATGACAACTACATTAGTCTTCCTATTACCAAAGAACATGAAGAAAAGGTAAAGGACATGCAGTATGGTAAACTAGCTAAATTGATACTCTATGGACAGGCAGAAACAACTGGAACGTGCCAACTAATCAGAAGGTGGGTTTTAACAAGGATACTCTAAGGTGTTACAATTGTCATGAGCCGGGTCACTTTGCTCGTGAATACACCAACCCGGCAAATGAAGGAAACATGGAAAGGGCGCTGATTCCAGTGGGAAATGCTAGGGGAGGAAACGGCACAGGTACTGCTAAAGGTGAACTGGGTATGGTAGTTCAACAATTCTCCTAGAATGATCAGATGGTAGCCCCCAACATAAACAATCAGACTTCCAACTTTGCTCGGGTTGAAAGTGATGAAGAGGATAATGCAGCTGAGGAAAAAGTTAAGGAGCATCAATTTTCTTTCTTGGCGTTCAATCCCTCCAACTCATCTGAGGTAAGTTCTCAACTATTTTTTCAAGCTTGCATTAATAAATTAGATCTCTACAAGTCTCATAATAGTAATTTGTTTAGAGAAATGGAAGTAGTAAAATCCGAAAATTATAATATCAAGAAAAATGAGAGAGCTTTCAAAGATAAATAGAAGCACAGAAAAAGGATTTTTCTAACCTCAAATCAGATTTTAGTTTACAATGTTGTCACCACCTTGATGCCAAACAGAAAATTGTTGATTTAACTGATGAACTGAAAGCCTCTAAGTTAGAAATTTCAAATCTAACTAATAAATTTAAAAGGGCTGAACTAGAATTTAGAAAATTTGATGGTTCCAGTAAAGTAGTCAATTCCATGATTGAAAATCAATTATGGAGGAAAGAAAACAAGGGTGAGGGTATGGGATACAGTTTCGTACCCCCACCATACAATGACAACTACATTAGTCTTCCTATTACCAAAGAACAGGAAGAAAAGGTAAAGGACATGCAGTATGGTAAACTAGCTAAATTGATAATCTACGGACGGGCAGAAACAACTGGAACGTGCCAACTAATCAGAAGGTGGGTTTTAACAAGGATACTCTAAGGTGTTACAATTGTCATGAGCCGGGTCACTTTGCTCGTGAATGCACCAACCCGGCAAATGAAGGAAACATGGAAAGGGCGCTTATTCCAGTGGGAAATGCTAGGGGAGGAAACGGCACAGGTACTGCTAAAGGTGAACTGGGTATGGTAGTTCAACAATTCTCCTAGAATGATCAGATGGTAGCCCCCAACATAAACAATCAGACTTCCAACTTTGCTCGGGTTGAAAGTGATGAAGAGGATAATGCAGCTGAGGAAAAAGTTAAGGAGCTTCAATTTTCTTTCTTGGCGTTCAATCCCTCCAACTCATCCGAGGTAAGTTCTCAACTATGTTCTCAAGCTTGTATTAATAAAGTCTATCTCTACAAGTCTCATAATAGTAATTTGTTTAGAGAAATAGAAGTAGCAAAATCCGAAAATTATAATCTCAAGAAAAATGAGAGAGCTTTCAAAGATAAATAGAAGCACAGAAAAAGGATTTTTCTAACCTCAAATCAGATTTTAGTTTACAATGTTGTCACCACCTTGATGCCAAACAGAAAATTGTTGATTTAACTGATGAACTGAAAGCCTCTAAGTTAGAAATTTCAAATCTAACTAATAAATTTAAAAGGGCTGAACTAGAATTTAGAAAATTTTGATGGTTCCAGTAAAATAGTCAATTCCATGATTGAAAATCAATTATGGTGGAATGAATACAAGGGTGAGGGTATGGGATACAGTTTCGTACCCCCACCATACATTGACAACTACATTAGTCTTCGTATTACCAAAGAACAGGAAGAAAAGGTAAAGGACATGCAGTATGGTAAACTAGCTAAATTGATATTCTATGGACGGGCAGAAACAACTGGAACGTGCCAACTAATCAGAAGGTGGGTTTTAACAAGGATACTCTAAGGTGTTACAATTGTCATGAGCTGGGTCACTTTGCTCGTGAATGCACCAACCCGGAAAAGGAAGGAAACATGGAAAGGCCTCTGATTCTAGTGGGAAATGCTAGGGGAGGAAATGGCACAGGTACTGCTAAAGGTGAACGGGGTATGGTAGTTCAACAATTCTCCTGGAATGATCAGATGGCAGCCCTCAACATAAACAATCAGACTTCCAACTTTGCTCGTGTTGAAAGTGTTGAAGTGGAGAATGCAGCTGAGGAACAAGTTAAGGAGCTTCAATTTGCTTTCATGGCGTTCAATCCCTCCAACTCATCCGAGGTAAGTTCTCAACTATGATCTCAAGCTTGCATTAACAAAGTAGATCTCTTCAAGTCTCATAATAGTAATTTGGTTAGAGAAATGGAAGTAGTAAAATCCGAAAATTATAATCTCAAGAAAAATGAGAGAGCTTTCAAAGATAAAATAGAAGCACAAAAAAAGGATTTTTCTAAACTCAAATCAGATTTTAGTTTAAAATGTTGTCACCACCTTGATGCCAAACAGAAGATTGTTGATTTAACTGATGAACTGAAAGCCTCTAAGTTAGAAATTTCAAATCTAACTAATAAATTTAAAAGGGCTGAACTAGAATTTAGAAAATTTGATGGTTCCAGTAAAGTAGTCAATTCCATGATTGAAAATCAATTATGGTGGAAAGAAAACAAGGGTGAGGGTATGGGATACAGTTTCGTACCCCCACTATACAATGACAACTACATTAGTCTTCCTATTACCAAAGATCATGAAGAAAAGGTAAAGGACATGCAGTATGGTAAACCAGCTAAAAATGATAAAGCTGCTTCCGATTTAGTAAAAGCTACTGCATCCACTTCAGGAGTGAACGATTCTAATTTGTTTGCCTCATGTGTTGATAAAGTAATCATTGAGGATTGGACTGATGAGGATGATGATTCATGTGTTTTAATTAATAAAGAAATTAATTATAATGTTTCTTTAAAATTACATGTTTTGAATTCTGTTATTCCGACTGTTTGTGTGGACTTTGGTTTTAAGAGCAAAGACGATTGTGGGGTTTATTCTGTCAAAACTTTGAATTCTGGTGATGTGGTTTTTAATAAGTTTAAAAAATTGAAAAATCATAATAAAAACTCATTGCCTAAGTTTTTTAAAGAGGGATGCTCTAATGACAAAAGGGGTGATAAACCAAACATTGTGTCAAGCAGTAAACACCAGGCAAAGAAAACTGGTCCACACAATAGGTTCAGACATGAAGTTGACCACAATGAATTTCATATAAAACATCAAACATGTTTTAATTGTGGCAATCCTGGTCATATTGTGTAAGGCCCCGTTACCGGTAGCCCTACTTTCGTGTTGGATTTACTCATAAACGCAGTTCTAAATATCAGAGTTAATTAAAACATTCGCAGAATATAAAAGCTTTCATAAAACATTTCATAACAAAACACGTCTTGTCTTAAAACATCATTTTGTCTTTCAAAATAAACGAAACATTAAACTTAAACGTCTTGAGTCTTCCGATGCCAGCCTCTTATTCAGTGCCACGTGTCTCCTCAAGCGAGCTGCCTCATCCTACTCATCTGCGTGCATACTAAAAGTCAGCTACGCTGAGTGAGTTCTAGTTAATCATACATTATACAATACACATAAACTTATATTCTTTCATTCATACTTTCATACTTTCATACTTTCTTTTGTATTAACTTACTTTCATATCTTACGTTATAAAGAGCATTACGCCCTACATTCCTCGAGTATTATTAGGGCTCGGTACCCTCCTTCCTCGAGTATTATTAGGGCTCGGTACCCTCCTTCCTCGAGTATTATTAGGGCTCGGTACCCTCTTTCCTCGAGTATTATTAGGGCTAGGTACCCTTTTTCCTCGAATATTAGTAGGGTTCGGTTCCCTAGTTCTCGAATATTAATAGGTTCGATTCCCTCTTCGTTACCATACAACCATACATCATACCTCGAGTATTATTAGGGCCCGGTACCCTCTTCGTAACCATACAACCATACAACCATCCTTTCCTTCTTTTATTAACTTTATCATATTCATACACATAAGCATACATATCATACTTACCTTATACATAGCGTTACAACCTGACAGTACGTGTAATATCCGAAGATCGTTCACGTACCATCAAGCAATCATTCATACATTTCACATTATTCACATAAGGCATACACTTATCTCTTAGGATAAGCGTATTAACAAACATATCGAGTATGCACACAACTTCGAAAACATAACACATAAATGGGGCTAGAAACTCACCTGAACACGGTTACGTTCACCGTTAATCGTAATCCCTTTCTTCAGTTGTGCACGGCTGACTGTATAACAAGTATACGTATCAATTAACTATCACTACTCATATCATCTGTCTAGTCTTAACTAGTACCCACAACGAACGGGAGTCCGGGGGCAGCGCCCCTGGCAGCGGGGTCTAGGGGCGGCAGCCCCTAGCAGGGTCCAAGGGGCAGAGTCCCTGGCTGGGGTCGAGCTGCCAGGTCAGCTTGGAAAAATTTTATTTACATTAACTGTCTTAACACATTTTCCATTAGGTTTTTAATTTATTTTCTAAGCGAACTTAACTTTAGGAGAAGTTAAACCTTAAGCGAACTTAGCTTTAGGCGAAGTTATCAGTTAGGCGAACTTGGCCTTAGGCGAAGTTATCAGTTAGGCGAACTTGGCCGTAGGCGAAGTTATCAATTAGGCGAACTTGGCCTTAGGCGAAGTTATCAATTAGGCGAACTTGGCCGTAGGCGAAGTTATCAATTAGGCGAACTTGGCCTTAGGTGAAGTTATCAATTAGGCGAACTTGGCCTTAGGCGAAGTTACCAGCTAGGCGAACTTGGCCGTAGGCGAAGTTAAGCTTTGAAGGCGAAGTTAAGCTTTGAAGGCGAAGTTAAGCTTTTGCAGGCGAAGTTGTGGTTTTACAGGCGAAGTTGCCCAGTTCAGCTACGGGTTTAGTTTTTATCAAGCATTTTGGCGATTTTAATACCCTTGTTATGGTTCGACATCACCCACTACGTTCCTTAAACGTTTTCGATCGTATATATATCCCGTATATACTATAAAGCTTGGACCTTTAAGTAAAAACGTTCAATACTACGTAAACTTTAAAGGTCAAGAACATACCTTTAGCGCTCGTTCGATCTTGGTTAGCTTGTTTATGCACTCTAGATCTCGTGTAATAAGATCTAATACCAACTAACGTTTACTCTCTCTTGGGTCTTGCTCGTTTATGGTGTGTGTGTGTGTGTTTGGAGTGTGTAGAGATTATGATGGAAATGAAATGAGGGTTTAGGGTTTTAGCTTGGTTTAGGGGATATTTATATCCCTTAAAGCCCATGGACCTAAGGCCCATTCTCATTTAACCCATCTTAATTAATCTAAGTCCATGATCCGTTCTTTACTCGACATTAATTAATTAATAACGCGAATTCACTAAACGTAACTTTCTTTATTCAACATTATAAATTTTAGGATGTTACATTTTGCTAGAAATTGTCCACACCGTCCATATGTCCCATATTATGGATTCTATCAGAGGAATATGCCTCGTAATACCTATCGACGAGATTTCAGATATCACCAGGCTAATCCCTCTGACAGTTATTGGAACAGAAACAAATATGGTAGGTTTAGTCCTCATTAGACCAAGCCTAACTTGTTTCGTAAAGATGGTGGAAACAGTGGGTCGGTCTCAAAAAAGAACATGGTTCCTAAACCGAAACAAGTAAGAAAGACAAAATCATTTACGT
This sequence comes from Bidens hawaiensis, assembly GCF_021521415.1. Lineage (NCBI taxonomy): Eukaryota > Viridiplantae > Streptophyta > Magnoliopsida > Asterales > Asteraceae > Bidens > Bidens hawaiensis. The sequence continues at coordinate 730,538 of NW_027491931.1, forward strand.
CTCCCACTTGTAAACTAGAGACCAAGTCATCCATTCGTACAAATAATGGTAAACTAGAGACCAAGTTATCCACTTGTAAACCATGAATGGTTGCCTAAGTCTCCGGTGAAAGAGGCATCAAGTTCCATATTAGATGATCGAAAAGACATGTCATGGCAACATGTGCTAACTTTAGATGAATCAGGTTCACCCAATGTTACTATGGACTGGGTACCAAAGTCTAACTAATCTTTCACATCGTGCAAAAACAGCTATAAAGGAATATCATCAGACCTTGGTATGTTGATAGTGGTTGTTCCAGGCACATGAAATGAGACATTTCCCAGCTACACGACATTCAAATTTTTAACGGTGGGTATGTTTCCTTTACGGGAGGAGAGAAAGGGAAGATTACGCAGAAGGGTACTGTAAGTAATGGTGTTCTAAAATTTAAAAATGTTAATTTTGTTCCTGTGTTGAAACACAGTTTGCTGAGCGTGTATCAAATATGTGACAATGGTTTTTCAACTCATTTTACTTACCATGATTCTTTGATTTTGAAACCTGGTATCATCATACCAGAAGATTGGGTTTTGGTTTGATCACAAAGAAAATATAATGCTTATGTGATCGACATAAACAAAAACGTTCCTGATGAAATAGCATGCTTATTTTCAAAAGTTTCAAAACATAATGCCATGCTTTGGTATCGTCGACTTGGTCACGCAAATGTTAAAAATTTAAATCATCTTGCTAAAAACGACTTGGAGCATGGTTTACCCGTCAAAGAGTTTGTTACTATTGAAAAATGTGTGTTCCTTGGGTAAACACAATCGCAAATCTCATAAACCAAAATTGGTTAATACAATTTTATCAGTTTTTCAGTTATTGCATATGGACTTATTCGGTCCAGTTCATGTTTTGAGTCTTTCTCGCAGCTCTTATTGTCTTGTTATTACTGATGATTACTCATGTTTTACTTGGATGTTATTCTTGCCAAATAAGAGTTAAACCGCAGAACTGATTAAACGCTTCGTGGTGCTTATGGAGAATCAGCTCAACTTAAAGATGAAAGGTATTCTTGTGACAATGGCACAGAATTCAAGAATTCTACATTGAACTATTTTTGTGCAGAGAAGGGGTAATTCGACAATACAGTTCAGCTCGAACACCGCAACAAAATGGTTTCACTGAACTAAGGAACAGAACTCTTATTGAGGCGGCAAGAACAATTCTATTTGATTCAAAGTTGCCATTATTCTTGTTCTAGGCAGAGGCTGTTAATACGATATGTTATGTTCAAAATCGAGTGCTGATCAACAACTCACAAATAAGACTCCATGTGATATATTCTACGGTCACATGGCCACAGTTTCTCACTTTCGGACGTTTGGCTGTCCATGCACTCTGCTGAATCTTGAATCGACTCCAAAATTTGGGGCCAAAGCTGATGATTGTTTTTCGTCGGGTATGCCGGTCGTACTAATTACAGAGTGTACAACAAGTCAACTAAGCAGATAGTAGAATCGTATTATGTACGTTGGTTGGAAGAAAACGAGACCGATGCTGGTATTGGTCCCGACTGGTTGTTCGATTATAATGAACTCTTTAAACCCTACAATGTGTTTCCACTTATCGATACAGAATTTTCGGGTGCTGATGTTTTAAATTCTGAGAAAGAAGATTTGCATGTTGTCTTTCATATATCTCCAGTTTTGGATGATGACACCACAGAATCACCAGATACGACTCAGCCATTGTCAGACAATCAACAAGAAAAGGTTACCGAAACTGTGCCTTCAACAACACCAACTAGAAAACATTCCAATAGTTGAGGGGAAGAGTCCTATTCATCAAATTTTCGGAAGTACCCTTTTCCCAGATGTCATCCTAATAAATATATTGCCAACACCTCGTACTCACAAGGTACGGCGGCAACTGGATGGAAGAACCCTCTCACTGAAATTTTTGAAGATCTATCAAACTTGCCTTCCACCAGTTATGCTCCCGAGCAATCAATTCCATCCAGAATTCAGCGAGATCATCCAATTGAAAATGTCATAGGTCCTCTTGAAATAGGTGTGTCCACCAGAAGTCAGACCGGACACATCAACAATTGTTTGTTTTCTTGTTTCATCTCTCAGATTGAGCCGAAGTCAGTGGAAATGGCACTTCAAGAACCAAGGTGGGTGGATGCTATGCATGAGGAATTGAATCAGTTCGATAAGCTCAAAGTTTGGAGATTGGTTGAGCTGGCCGTTGGAAAGAAAGCGTTGGATACATGATGAGTTTTCTAAAACAAGCAAGATGAAACCGGGGTTATTGTTCGAAACAAGGCACGGCTCGTCGTTCGCGGTTTTCTTCAGGTTAAAGGTTTAGACTACACTGAAGTGTATGCTCCCATAGCTAGACTTGAGGCCATTCGGATTTTTCTGGCATATGCTTTGTTCATGGGTTTTACGGTCTATCAAATGGATGTTAAAACCGCGTTTCTGTATGGTGAAGTTAAGGAGGAGATTTATGTGGATCAGCCACCGGGATTTGTTGACTCAAAGAATCCTACTCATGTCTACAAGTTAGATAAGGCACTGTATGGTCTTCATCAAGCCCCTCAGGCGTGGTATGCAACCTTGACTGCTCATCTTCTGGGTCACGATTATAAGAGAGGAACCATTGATCAAACTTTGTTCCTTATAACCGTTGGGAAAGATTTAATTCTGGTTCAGATTTACGTGGATGAAATCATTTTTGGGTCTACAAGTACTGAGTTGTGTTCTGAATTTGAAGAGGTGATGAAGAAGAGATTTGAAATGACTTCATTGGGGGAAATGACAACGTTTCTAGGGTTGCAGGTTCGTCAGAGTTCGACGGGGATTTTGTTGCATCAAGGAAAGTATGTTGAAGATATGCTTGCGAAATTTGAATTTCAAAACTCCAAGAGTGCAGCAACTCCTATGGTGGAAAGACCTATTCTGTCCTCTGATCCTGAAGGGAATCCCGTGGATAAAACGTACTATCGATCAATGATCGGTTCCCCGATGTATCTCACCGCAAGTCGCCCTAACATCATGTTCGTTGTCTGTCAATGCGCCCGTTTCCAGGCTAACCCTAAACTCTCTCATTTAATTGTTGTTAAACGTATTTTTAGATATCTGAAAGGGCAACCGAAGCTAGGTCTTTGGTATCCTAAAAACTCATATTTTGATTTGTATGCTTTCCTGATAGCAATTATGGTGGAGATGATATTGACAGAAAATCCACATCTGCTGGTTGTCAGTTCTTAGGCGTTCGTCTAATTTCATGGCAGTGCAAGAAACAATAAACGGTGTCCACATCCACTGCCGAGGCTGAATATGTTGTAGCGTCAGCTTGCTGCTCACAGGTTATATGGATGCAATATCAATTTCTAGACTATGGTTTGGAATTTCTTGACACCCTTATTTTATTTTTTGTGATAATGATGCTGTTATTGCTATTGTTAAAAATCTTGTTCAGCATTTAAAAACCAAGCACATCAATATTAAAATTCATTTTATTCGTGACTTTTACGACCGTAAATTGATTCTTCTTGAGCAAGTTCACATTGTTAATTATGTGGCGGACTTATTTACAAAACTGGTCGGAACAGCCAGATTTAATGGGATTGTTGCGTTTCTTAAAATGCTTTGTTTCGAGGATTGAGTCTTTTTAAGGTTAAATTTGTACATATTTTCTAAATTTGCACAAATTTAGGGGGAGAAAAAATAAAAAAAATCAAAAGTGTGTGTGTGTGTTTTTATTAAGAAAATAAAAAAATTAAAATTAAAATTTTTTTATTCACTTTCGCTTAAAATTATGTTGGTTGCTCAAGCTTGAAGGACATATACTTGTATATGTTTGGTCCTGCCATCTACTTGTAGACTTACAGGATAGCCATTCACCTAAAAACTGAAAGCCACTGGAGTGATTTTGATGTGTTTTTGTTTCTAATTATCTCGCTTAAAATTATGTCGGTTGTTCTAAGTTTGAGGGACATGTATTTATATATGTGTTTGGTCTTGTTACCCACTTACGGATATACTTGATAACCATTTACCTGAAAACCGAGAGTGACTGGGGCGACTGAGTTTTGAACTGTCTTATGTAACTCTCTAGGAAGTGATATGATTATTCAATTAACAACTTTTAGAAGCTTCAAAATATTTTCAAATGAAAATTGATCCAACCTTTGGAAAATGATAGAAAAATTGATTCTGTGTGCCTAACGGGTGAAGTTATTAAGCTTAAAAGGCTCTAGAACAGTCATTGATTTGCATGGTAGTTTTCCATGATGCGAAAAGTTGATGTGATATAAACTAAACATGCTAAAGTTACTGTGGAGAGTCATTTAGAAGATATGTGCATGTCTCCATATACATCTCTCCGAATAATAGGCAGAAAAGTTATTACCCAGTCATACACGGGCCCGTTAATGTCTTGATCTCCAAAAATATTATGTCTTTGTTCTTTTATTATTGAGATTTACATAAAAAGTAAAAAAAATAAAAAAAATTTGAGTATATAAAATATTGTATTGAAAAATATTGGTTTTAAAGCTGAAAGGGACAAACTAGAGCTACTAGGGTGAGGTTTTCAAATCTGTTTTGAACACCCTGAATGAAGGGCATGTAAGTCTGGATGGCTTGTAAGTCCAACGTCAACCTTAAAGCTTACAAGTCCTCTTGTTATATATAAAATGTTTTTGATCAACCACTAGGGGGTTGGAGTCAAATTGGGGTGATCTGGGGAAAGCCAAATACGCTTTGAGAAAAGATAGGAGGCATCATAGGTCCATGAGTGATGTCCATCTAAGATTTATGCCAAATTTGAACCTAACTTGTATCACTAATGCAATGAAAATCATGCTAAGTATATTATACCTGCTATCAACCGTCTCTTTGTGTCATAATAACGCTGAACATGAATTCTTGTGAAAGCACCTCAATCAATATGATTCCATGTTCGGATCTTTTGGTAAAGGCGGAGTTTTTACCAAAACTGAAATTTGATCCCAAAAATTTTGCCAAATTACAAGAAGACCGGGTGATTCATTTTGTTTTGATTATTATTTTTGGTTTCATTTTATTTCATTTATTTTGTTTTCACTTCTTAATTACTCTCATCGAAATAGACGTTATAAGAAATCGGTTTTTAAAACCATGGATCAAGCTTGATTTGGGCTTAAAACCTTTTCAGTTCATGTGACATTCAAGTTTGGTTTAAACAAGGTGTCTTGGGCCCGGTTTTCTCTAGATCTCGACCCGTCAAGCTTTTCGGCCCGTCTGGAGTTATTTTAATATAAAAGGCTTTGGATTTTCATAATTGAGATCACTTTTTCAAATCCTTTAACTTTCAATTATATCTCCGGCCGAAAACCCCTTAATCATCCTTGCTAATCAAGATTAATTAGCTCATGTTTCAAGTTATATTGTGATATTCGCTTATTAACAGGTAAAGAGACAAAGGAGAAAGCATGTTCGGTCTATTGTCAAGGGTGTTTAATTGAGATTTGCTTAGTGTTCATGTGATAGACTTCACATAGGATGGACATTTTATATGGTTAAGATTTGTGTTGGAATGTATCGAGGGTTCTTGCAGGTTTTTGTCATTAATGGTGATTTCGGCCGATTGGAGAAGACGACCTGGATTTCAATGGGAAACTCAAAGGGTTCTGTCTCATAAAGTTTGACCGAGAACATATGGTCAAACTATGATTTCTCGGTTGACTTGTTGACCGAGAACTCCCTTGAATGACTGAAAACTCTCGTTCTCGGTGGGCCTGGACAGAAAAACCCAATCTAGACCGAATAATGTGGACATAGAACCTTATCTTGGACCGAAATCTCTTTGTGTGGACAGAAAACTCTCCCTTAGACAGAAATCTAATATAAAATCATTATTAATTTACACTTATGATCCATATAATCTGATTTTATAATGTTTGGTCCCTAATGTCTTGTAAATTTAATATTTACCCTCAAAATTTCAAGATTGTTGATTAACTTAAGTGAATTTTACTAACTTGATTCGTTTGTTGCAGTAATGGCTGATCAAGCACCTTTAAAGTTTGTGGATACACATAATATAGCTGGATGTTTATATGATCCGCCATAGACGCACAAAGAGTTCATATACATGATCGTGGGTCTTAATACATGCAGGATTTCTCATGCTATACGAGAAAATCTAGTCATATGCAAGAAGATGATCACAGAGTTCTTGAAAAACGCCTCCATCAATCTACAGGCTGCCGGGGGAGTCGTTACCATTGACTCTAAAGTTCAAAAGAACCGGTCGTCTTTTCATAGGCCATTATTCGCGAGGTGTTATTGTTTGGTGATCAACCAGATTATCCAACGGAATACTCAACTGAGGCTGTTACTGAAGTTGCAGTCAGGATGGGTTATGAAGGATCCTATCCACCAGCAATCAAGAAACTTTTCCATAAATCCTTGAGGTTCTTGATACACACGTTCTTTACATGCGTGCCTGGACTTAAAAGGGGATCAGATGAGATTAGCCACATTCAGATGTCGGCGGTGGCTGCTCTGATCATGAACTGGAACTACAATTATTCTAAGTTTGCGTTAGATGAGATGATGAGCAGCTTGAAGGGAAAGAAGAAGGAGATGTTTCTCATGTATCCAAGGTTTCTACAGATGATCTTTGACTCACATTATCCTGACCTTGTCAAATCTATAGAGACGCTAGATATGAAAGCCACGGGTCACAATACCTTTGGGCTGATGAGACAGTCAAGAAAGGGATCAAAGATTGTGTAGGAAGGTCTTCAGGAGCTAATCAAGTTTGGGAGATTTGTTGAAACTGAGCCTGTTCCTGCCAATGTTCAAGTTACTGATGAGCATGTGATACCTGCTCAGAGGCGCATTGTTGTGTTTGAAACCATTTCAGACGATGATGAATACGAAGACTCTCCAATACAACACATGGATATTGAACACCATGAAAATGAAACTACTCCTACTGCTGATCAATTACAGTAGTTTGAGAAATTCAAAGAGCAGCTCTAGTCAACTTCATTGAAACCTCCTCAATCAGTTATTGAAACAAAAGATGAAGATATTCTTGAAGACCCAGCCGCCGATCTTATTCTACGAAAATAAAGAAAGAAAGATCCAAGACCCGGCGCTCTAGTTGACTGAAACTACAACTACAACAACAAGCTGGCAACCAGAATGTGAGTCGGAAACTTCTGAGACACATGTTGATACAAGTCCATCCTCAGCTGAACCACAAACTCAAGAAAATATTTTTGATGATATTGCTCAAGAGTTTGATTTTGAAGCTAATATCCCATTCTTTGACGAGCCATCGGGATCATCTAACCTGATTAGTCAGTCGAGATCAAGTTCTACTAAGAAAATAGCTCACATTCTTGCTATCCAAGATAAGTTTTTGCAGGATAAGGGCAAAGGGATTACACTTGAAGCTAAACCTATGGATGTGCAGGCCTGACAACGTCGAGTCTTTGAACTCGAACAAGACTCAGTTTTTAAGTGCGCACACATTCAAGAACTTGAAGCTAGCAACTCGGATAAAGATTCAAAGATTAAAGAGCTTCAGTCTAATATGGGTGGTCTTACTGCCATGTACCTGGACCTCCAACAAAAACTCATTCAAAAGTTTGGAGACGAATTTAAAGGCAGTGAAGATGTTGCATCAAAGACACCCATTGTTGATCAAGGTGGCAATTCCAGTGGACATACGACTCCAAATGTTGATGCATCTGACCCTTTGGAATAGTATTTCTCTACACCTTCAAGAACTGCCGAGCAATCTGAAAGACTTCAAAAGAAGATACTCATCATGAAGAACTCCAACCAGAACGTTGAATCTTCTGACCATCCAGATAAGTTTACTCTAAATCTACAACATGGGGATCATGTCATGGGGATTCGATATTGATAAGTCTATGTGGTGGGTGAAATGAAAGTTCTGGACCACTGAGTATTATAAGAAAATGAAAGATTTTGAATCCTGGATGAAGGTGGATCTCAGCAGGGCTGTCCAAACTGCTCGCCGCTCACCGCTCGTTCGTCGTTCGCTCGAATATTGCTCGAAAAATGCTCGTTCGATTTCGGCTCAGTTTGGAAGTGAGCCGTTCGGCTCGGTTCGGTTTAAAAGCAATCCAAGCACGAGCAAAGCCTCGCTCGGTTTGGTTCGGTTCGTTTTGCTCGAATTATTTTTTATTTATTAGTTTTATATATAAACTTTATGCATATATATATAAGTATACTAATTTTTAAAGTTTTTAAAATTTCCCTCTTTTGTGTTGAATTCAAAGTTTAAATTTAAACAATAGCCACTCGTTTTATATATGTTTTGTTATTAACTATGAGTTTTTATACATTTTAAAGGTGAAAGTTTATTGATATATTGAAGTTTTAGAGTTGAAAGTCTTAATTAATGATATATTGAAGTTTTAGAAATTTAAAATTGAAAACTTTGTACGAAATCAAGCAAAAACAAACCGAACCAAGCCGCTCGGTTTCAAAACCAAACCAAGTTCAAGCATAAAAATATCGCTCGTTTCTTTAAATTAAATCCGCTCGGTTGGGCTCGCTTTCAAACCAAACCAAGTATGAGCATACCCGCGTTCGTTTCGTTTCGGTTCGGTTCATGAACTGCCCTAGATCTCAGTGACCTCATCAATGCTCATATCCATATCCAAATCATGACAAGAGAGCTACAAACTTCTGGAAATTCCTGAAGAGGCAAGTCGATCAGGGATTCCCAAATATGACTACTGCTGAGTCATTTGTGAAGAAAGCTAAGGGTTTTCGGGATCCCAAGACTGGAAAGACAATGGTGAATGTGATGTGGCCCGCTACCAACAAAGCAAATCATATTCCTCTATCCACTTCGATTCCGGAAGGATCACTTGATGAGATGAAATTCTGGACAATCAACAGTGAAACACCTACTGTTGTTATTCATCTGAAAAGGGGCAATATTGTTTTGTTGACCCACTCTATTAAAGTTTTATGAGCGAGACATCAAGACGTTGAGCAATTTTCAGATTATTGTTGAAGCATTATTTGAGGCTGCTGCCAAAGAATATTCAAGAATGGTGGCATCCATAACCATAACGGGAACGTGGTATGGCGGATATAGAGAAGCTGACGCTAACATTTTGGAGCACGATTGAAGACGAAGATACAAACCAAGGGGGAGATTGTTGGGCCTATTTAGTTTGGTTTGTACTTTGGTCTAGTTTACTTAGTTTGCGTTTGGTTTAGTTTTGTGTATTTTGCGTATATGTAAACCGAGATCATGTTGATCTTGGTGGGCTTTTGGGCTTGTAATGGGCTAGGTTGTAGTTCCCCTATATAGAGATACGTATGTAGGGTTTTTGGGTTGGTTGTTCACTTAGTATTGTTGAACGAGAGTTTGTGTAACCAAGTTCTTAAGCATTAGATGTTAATATGAGTATGTTTTGAAGCACCTCTTGTGTGCTTTACGGGTTTTACCCGTTTGCCTCGAATCATCTCGTATTATATTCCGCAATAACATAGAGATCATTGATATCATATTGAAAGATCCGCCTCAAGGACTTACAAGAATCTATCTGAAATCGAACCAAAATTTGGTCACTGAACACCTCATAATTCCGTTTACTATCAACAAACTAAGAATTCTATCGGTATCATCACAAGAAAACTAGTGTTTCGCCTATGACAATTTTAAGTTGATAAATTTCATTGGTAATATTCCAACAGATTATGAAAGAATCCATTTAAATTAAAAAAACATATTTTGGAAGCCACTAGGATCCGTCGCTAATAATAGACAAACATATGTGACGCCCTGAACCCGAGAAGTCATAGTGGTTAGGTTTACACATTTAACATAGCTCTTAAACTCAGAAAATTTCATATAAACATAGCGAAAACTTAAAACAATTAGAATGTCTCGTACCACGAGGGTGTATAAATCATACATCATCAAACATCTAAATAAATAACAAAAACATATATATTATATAGTCAGCATGCTAGTTTACAAGCCGGGTAGCTCCTACTCTAAGCCACACGTCACTCGAACACATCTTGCTAATCTGACATGCATATCAAAAGTTTACATCTGAATGAGTTCTAGTTTTCATAACATCCATAAATACATATAAATGTTACTAGGGTGGCAAACAAGCTAAGGCGAGCCATAATGGACTCTACCGAGTTGACTCGTTTATCTTAATGAGGTCAAAATGTGGGCGCCCGGGCTCAACTCGTTTATAAATGAGCTTAATCTGAGCTAACTTGTTCATTTGAAAATTAACAATTTGTTATTTTCTACACAAGTTCATATACATAAAAATAACACATTTTATTCGTTTTATATAACTTTTTTAATATAAATTTTAATTTAACATTATGAGCTATTATCATTATAGTAAAAGTGACTTTTGATGTCACATAAGTAAAATAAGTGTCATGATTTAATTTTCAGATATATTACATAGCCATGAAATGTACACACAAAAGTTAGTTCTGCCTGGGGAGGCATGAGTGTGTTGGCTTGATGTTATACCCGTGCCCGGGTTCGAATCTTGTTAAAGATACATCAATATATTTTTTTTCTTTTTACCAACTAAACAACAATTTAATGTTTATATTATTTTTTTTTTGTTTTAACTGATTGAATTCGCGTACACTGACCACCTCAACGCCCGGTAACTATAATACTTGGGTTTGAAAAACTCCCGGCTTTAGTGATCCTGCCACCCCATATGTCCACTTAATATTTTATATATTTTTTCACTTTAGTTCCGGTATCATGATGAATGTAACCGAACAATTTTTTTTACTTGGGGCACCGTAACCAGCATGACGTATACCGGCCAAATTCATGTAGACTCACCGCCTAAACTACCGCTACCGACAAAGCTCGGGTTTTACCAACACTCTATTTTAACGACCCGTGCCACCCCATTGGTCCACCTCAACTTTTGTATTTATATTTTGTTTTAGTTTGGTATCATAATAAACGCAACCGAAAGCGTAACAGACAACGAAAACTGTTCGAACTCACCGCCTCAACATCCAAGACCGACAGCGCCCGGGTGTTACCAACGTTGATCATATCGTAACGAGCGTAGCCGATAATGATCGAATTCACGTCGACTCACTGTCGTGTTTTACCAACGTCCAAGCATATTTTTTTGTAAACATGCTAATTTAATAAACTTTTTTAGGTTTCCAATAACGAACGTTGCAAATATCCACCATATTCACGTTCACTCTCTGCTACCACCCTCGAGTTTTACTGTAACATTCGTTAATTTTCAAACCCGAAAACCCGACCGGTTTTAAATTTTTGGTTTTTTTTCCTGTTTAAATTTATATACTTTTATAATATGATTAATTAATCTAAATAATCGTTTCATGTATTTTACGTGATCATTTCTATGCAATTATACTTTTCGTCACCCTTGTAGTATCGTATACTCATTTAAAACATTCATAGTCAAGATAATTTATTCATGAACTTTTCCCATGCAAATCACTAGAATAAATCTTGGATTATTATTATTACCATATTTTCATATGTTTTTTTAACTAATAAAAATAAATCAATGAATGTTTTAATTAAATAAAATTTATTGAAAGATTTAAACATTTTGAAAACCTTTTAAACCATTTTAATTTTTGTTTTTAATTATATTAAATATGATTAATATTCATAAGTTCTATAAGAAATAACAACTCTATATTTTCAATATAAAAGAAAGACTAATCCTCCATTATTTTTACACATCAATACACTATTTTTTTAAGATAGAAAGCACTAACAAGTAAGTTTTATGATTTCATGCACTTTATAGTTTTTGTTTTTATTTTATGTTGAATGTTCATAATTTGTTCTTCATGACCATGATACTATTATAATAAAAATATTATATTTTGGTTTTAAGAATCACTATGATCATGGATATCTAAGATAAACACTTTGATTTTCTAAATATTATATCAAAACTAGTTATTTTGCAAGAACAAATATAAATCTTATCTAGATGTTATTATCCGTTGATCATCATAAACTTATAAACGTTTTCTTTTAAATATGATGATATATACACAATGGTTTCAATTAAAGATTTCTTATAATAGAACTAGTATTATGACTTCTCTAGATAATTAATTGAGTAATTAATTATTGTTTATTTTATTTCAACATAAACTAATATCTATCATTTCTTTAAAATAATTCATGCAAAACATTTAAGTTAATTAATTAGTAAATTAAGTAATTATGTTACTAGAATAAAATAAAACGTTTAATCATAAATTGTTATTTAATCTTATATTAAAAGGCTATAATTATTCATTTACAAATAATTCTTCAACTAATAAACATCAAATGATTTATAAACTTTAATTCATTTTTTAAACTCATTTTAAATAAAAAAATTCCCAAGTCCCCATTTGTCATAAGTTAATGAAATATATATTAAAGTATTGTCTAATTTCTAAAATTAATATTATTTTTCTTTTATAATCCCAATAGTTAGTCTTTAAATTTTGCATTTCCCTTTTATTTGTAGTTTGTGATGTTCGATCATTTCAATTTTCTTAAACGCGCTTTCGGTTGTTATCTCAAGTTTAACTTCAATTTCAAGGTGAGTTTCTCACATCCCTTTTTACGTTTTACTTTTTACTTTTGGAGGGTAGCATACATATCCTACTCAAATACTTAGTTTTACTTCGCTTCGTATATTTAAACTACAATTCGTTATCAGGGACTTGTGTGATTATTTGCTTACTTTCTCAAAGATTACGTGCTCATGGTTTCCTCATTAAGTATGATCATACACCCCCCTTTGCACTCAGGACCTCGATCTTATGAGTGGAAAATGGACCCCTGAGTCAGAACATTGGTTGTTACCAATTGGATAAGACATTGCTTGCCCTATTACTACACTAAGTTTCATGGAATTGTATGATTTTTATGCATTATATCTGTAACATCCCGAAATTTCTATGAATAATATTAAAGTATTAATTTGAGTTAGTAGAAAAATAATAATAAAATAATAATAAAGATAAAAGGATGGTAGACTAATAGATGGAATTAATTAGGGACTCAGATGAAAATGAGCCTAAGGTCCATGGGCTTAGGCAGTATAAATACCCCTTAAACCCTAATTCTTTCCATCTCCATCTCTACACCTTAGCCTACACCATCAAAAACACACACTCAAGATAAACACTCTCTACACTATTCTATTCAACGATCCAAGACCAGCCAAATGTAAGAAATCATTTTTCTCAGCTAACCCAACATTTTAGAACCCGACACCGCGTCCCCGAAATACCGAATGGGCCGTTTGAATCTAGATCTAGCTTTATTCGGGTGTTTAGTCAACCAAAAAACGAGCTTAAGGGCCACCTTAGCTCAGACCTGGACATCCCGAAGCTACCTTGATCATAAACGATCAAACTCCAGCCAACCATGGTGGTTAACGGCGGCTAACGGCGCCAGAATTGAAGAAAAACCCTAAAAATGCGAAATAAGAAAGTTGGTCTGAACATTAGGCCGTATAAGTATGGGCGTATAAGTATAGGCTGTATAATTATGTAAGCCGTATATGTATATGTACCGTATATGTATGTCGTGCATGTATATACACAGCATATGTATGTGAGCCGTATATGTATGAGAGCCGAATATGTACATGTACCGTATATGTATGTATCGCATATGTATGTGAGCCGTATATGTATGAGAGCGGTATATGTACATGTAATGTATATTTATTCACCGCATATATATGTGAGCCGTATATGTATATGTATGGCGTGTATGTATATGCACCGCATATGTATATACATCGTGTATGTATGAGAGCCGTATATGTATATGTACCGTATATGTATCTATGACATGTATAGGTACCGCATATGTATATATACAGCGTGTATGTATGTGCGTGTACCGTATATGCATATATAGTATGTATATGTATGTTAGACGTGTATGCATGTATACCGTACATGTATATAACGTGTATGTTTGTAAGCCGTGTATGTGTATATGTATATAGTATATATGTACATATGTATGCCGTCCATGTGACGTATATGAATGTATGTATAACATGTATGCATTCCATGTATGTATGTATACTGTATATGTATGTATGTATAACGTGTATGAACATATGCCGTATATATATATATATATATAGAACGCATATGGATGTATGACACATATGTATGTATGACGTATACATATGTGAGCAAATAATATGGTCTTCTACGGTATATAACGCTAAGAAAAAGAAACTAATTAATAACGAAAAGTAATGCTTAAAATTAAGAAAGAGACCTAGAAAGAAGGGCCAAGGACACCGACGAACTCTATAAGTAGTAATCGATTAATGTGCCTTATTACACAGTCAGTCATTCATTGCAAGGAAGGACATAACCGTCATCGAAAGCAGGACACATGTGAGTTTCTAGCCCATTTCCTTGTTATGTTTTCGGGGCTGTGTGCATACTCAACGTGAAACGTTAATACACTTACCTTAAGTGGAAAGTGTATACCATAAATGATTTATGAGATAGTTATTATATTGAGGTTATGAATGAATACTTGTCGGTGCGTGAACGATCTTTAGATATTCCACGTATTGCCATGGAAGGTGATTGTTAGAAGATTAATGTGAGGGATGCCTAGTTTGTCCACATGTTATGATGTAAATTTCTTTGTTTATCTTGGTACGTTATATATATATATATATATATATATATATATTCATTGTATATGTGGTACGTGTAAGTAGGTGTATGTACGGTATGCGGTCTCTATGTCAGACATACTAAGTTAGGATGGCGAATCTCTCTAACTTGTGTTGTACATAGACGTGGCATGTGATAGCGTGGTTAAGGACTGTGGACCTTATATGTGTTATAGATGATAAATGCAACGTAGGTAAGGACTGTAGACCTTATACATATTGTAGATAGGAGTCGGCATAGGAAAGGACTGCGGACCTTAAACGTGCTGTAGATGCAATGTGGTAGCATATGGAGGACAACGAACCTCATACGTGCTATGATATAGGTGACAACATAGGGAAGGACGGTGGACCTTGTACGTGTTGTTAATATATGATGGTATAGGGAAGGACTGCGGACCTTGTACATGCAATGAATGGTGAACAAAGGTAAGGACTGCAAATCTTTTTCGTGTTCACGACCTTGTGTATAGGTATAGACGGCAGACTATGAACATACTCTTGGTTGACTAAGGCAAGTGTATGTATGTATGTATGTATGTATGTATGTATGTATGTATGGAAGAAAGGTAACATGTTAAGTATATAAGATGTATCTGATGACCATCATTTTAGTCATTCAAAAAACTAACTAAACTATATAGACAAAGTAAGTAGGGTATTGTATCCACGAGGAGCATGTGGTCAGTGTCACAAAATTTGTTTGATTATTTAATCTAATTTTAACTAACTAAGATGGACAAACGATGTCAAGCATAAATTGAAAGATTGATTTTAAAACAATTTAAGAAAAATGCAACCTCCTCTAGGTTTCAAGTTCTAGGTTTCACACAAAACTCGTTTTATTAATTGAACACCACATAGACATGGTGAAGTAATCACAAACAGATCTTTGTCATCAGATATTTTATAATTCAATTACCTTATTTACTAGTATGAATCAAACTACTCTATGTCACCCAACAATCTATCAGGTTTTGTTATCAACCGAACAAGTTGTAAAGTAAGGATTATTAACACATGCAAATAGTTTAAATAACCAACACATCAAATTGTTTATACACAGTTGTCAATGTAAAAAACATATCCAAACATGAATAAAACAAAGTTTAATGTTTAGCTTAAACGAACCGTTCACCCGGAGGAAGTTACAAATGGTTTAGCCTTGCATCTTCATCTTGATAAGCTTGATTATGGAGTGGAAGGATGAAACCATGGATGATTTGGTGATTGAGAGGTGTTAATATGGTGAAGAATTGCCCCCAAAATCGTCCTTGGTGGCTAGATAATGAAGCATAATCGATTTAGGGTTTAATTAGGCTTAATTATGGAAGAAAAACAAGAAAAAACGATTTTCCATCAAACCCGGTCGTAGCTTACGACCTAGCCACCGTAGCTTACGGCCTGGGCGTAGCCTACGGCCTCTGGTCACTGCCTTACGGCGGTTACAGCACCAAAACAACGTTTTCTTCATAAAATCTTCATTTCAACTCCGTTTTCCTCCACGTTTATGGCCACGTCTTCGTATTTCAATTCTCTATCATGTCATATTTCATTACTTTCATTTATACTCCATTATGAATGCTCCAAATTCGCTTCTTTAAGCTACTTTAAGCTCTTTTAGGCTCTGATCACCTGTAAACATAAAACCAATCAAAGTACTTGTGCTCGATACATATAAACTAGTAAACACACAATATAAAACATTTAAAGCATGTTATTTCATCCTTACATCACATCCCCACACTTACCATTTGCTTGCGCTCAAGCAAACTATCATGAAACACATACACCTTGATTGATGGTTCATCAATTATCAGTATAAATACTAGTGAGGTATAAGGTCGTACCCAATTCCCAAGAACTAACACTGTCAAGGTTGATACCCCACCAACCAATTTAATGATACGTTTTTAAAACTATGAAGCCGCCCAAATGAGTGTACTTTGTTTCGAGTTAAGGCACACATGTTCATACCCCTCATAATATAACATCTCTCCTCTCGGTTTAATATCTGGACCAACATAAAATGTGCTAGTATCTCTCTGCCCTCTATACCAAGTATGAACACAATGTAATAAGCTTGGAAGCAAGTCATATCTCCACCCATTACCCACCGGTTGCCAAGAGAATAGAACTAAGGGTTTTGTTGTGGCTTAGGTTAGGGAGTGGAAGCAGATTTATTTAGTAGCTTATGGTGGATGAAACCCAATTTATTCAAACAAACAACCAATTCACTGACTATTTAATAAAAACAATAACGCCTTTAAACACGAACACTTTATGAGTTTTTCTTTCTTTTTTAACTTTTTTTTCTTTCTTTTTTTCTCTTTTTTTCATTTTTTTTGACAAATACTAACATCAATATATATATAAACAATTGAACCACGACATACGTACATTGTGTACTATGATCGACAAACAACTTATATACAACTCTTGACATACTGAATTTCATCCACGGGGTTAAAAATAATAAAGGCCAAGGCAAACACGGATTGTAATGTGGGTTAAACAAACGAAAGGGAAAATAAACAAACTTGGCTCCTAGGGGATAATGTAGGGTATGGAGTATTTATTTTTTTTCATGTAAAGGCCATTATATGTGGGTTTCTACAGTCCTATTTCTCCATACAGGTGGTGGAATTAAGATCTCGAAATGCATGATACAACCAAGTTCTAGTATCATGGACATACTGGTTAGTCTCTATAATGGAACTCGTATGACATGTGTATATACTATGTATTATATGTGTATTATATATAAAGCAAATCTCACACACGTACCGGAGGAATTAGACTGCCGATATGAAACATGTGTACTCCTGCCCATGAATCGTTATCCCCATCAAAACGGTCCATTTTAATTTTTTATTTTTGAAAAACATTTGCATGGGAAGACTTTCAAGAAGCTTAAAAACTGACCATGACCAAAGATCTCTACTTGGCATTAATACTAACAATTAACAAGTTACAATTCCAGCTTTTGCGCACAATCAAGCTACTCTAATGCCAAAAATTTCATTTTTCCAATTTCAGTTTTTCCCCAATCCCCACACTTGAGGTTGATATTGTCCTCAATGTTCAAAATTTAGCAATAAAAATATTATTGAGGGCGGGGTTAAAATTGACTGATTATAAATTTTAAAACCGGGCTTAGTGTAATGGTCCTAAAAATTATACACATATACATTTACACTTTTAACAATAAAACTAATAAAACAAAGAGAATTATGAAAACGAAATAATCTGATAAGAAAATAAGCAACTCAAGTACACTTGTGATTGCTCTCAACGAACATGGCTCCTCAATTTACTCAACAAAATCTGCAAACTCTCACACGTGTAGAAGCATGCTTCTCACTACTGTTAGGATATGTCTTTTAAACTATTTGCAAAACCGTGAATTTTAATTACTGCCAAATTAAACAAATTTCATAATTAAATTTCTTGAACTAGTAAAAGTGTTAAAAGACCTAACTCACTTTCGTAGCAATCACAATTGCATTTAGCATATGCAACAAAACCTTTAAACCCCCCCCCCCCCCGGTAGTCCGGGTGGATAAGTGAGGTCTCGTGAGGGTTTATAGGAATGCACCCACAAAGTTTTAAATACAATATAATATGCACGTACCTGAATACAAGGCCGAGTTGCCTCCCAGTTAGCGTTAAATTGTTTGTTAAGGTCTTCAGCCGGACCATACCTGATGTGCTATTCATGGTGGTCTCATAGGGTGCTTGCCTCCTTCCGCTCCTAAAATTGTTCTACTCTCATAATTAGATTTTCCCCATACCTGATCATAAAATTTACACATTTCTCTGTAACAATCAAACTACACCTTTTTTCTTCTTCTCCTTCTTGACTTCTTCTTTACCTACTCTTCATTTAACCTGTTAATCATAAAACATTCTTTCTTTTATGTTTGATTCTCCTTCTCAGGAGATCCACACTTGTCAGTTTTATGATTAAATGAATTAGAAAACACCTTTAAACTCATTTTCTTTTCCCCGAACCTCATTCTAATCGTTCCCTCAGCACAATTAATAATAGCCTTTGTTGTAGCTAAGAACAGCCTACCCATAATAACAGTCAGTTGTGTATTCTTTACACAATCAAGCATGAGGAAATCCGCAGGATAATAAAATTCACCAACTTTTACAATCACATCCTCTACAATCCTCCAGGACACGTAGGAGTTTGATCAGCCAACACCACTGTGGTTTTAATTTTTGTAGTGGCCCAAACTCATACTGATCATAGAAACTCCCTGGTAAAATACTCACACAAGCTTCAAGATCCAACAAAGCCCTGTCTAATTTTATATCACCTACTTGTATTGAAATATTAGGTGTTCCTGGATCTTGAAGTTTTGGGGGAAGGGTACCCATCAAAACGGTGTTCACACTAGCAGTTAAATCAAGTTGTTTAGGAAACTTGTGACGTCGTTTGTGGGTACTTAACTCTTCTAAACACTCAACATGATCAGGACTCTCTTTAATTTGTTCAAGCAACAGTTTATTTATTTTCACTTTTTCAAAACTCTGCCACTTTTCAGCCTTAGGTGTTTCCCATTTATTTAATTTTTTTGGTGCAAGTAAAGCCATTGGAAATGGAACTTTCATATTTAAATTAGTAATTTCAGAAAACATGTTATTTGAATCATTTTTAAACTTTGTAAAACTTTTAACTTCCTAAACATGTTTACTCTCACCCTTAGACTCAGTTATATCATTCACCCCATCCGTAACACATTTTGATGAATGAATTTCAACAATAGAAATTTGAGAAAGAGGACGAGTACTTACCTCATTTATGTGAAAACTTGTTGTGTTAGAGGATTTGCGAACTGGACATATTTGAGTATCACTACAAAGCTTACCTTGATCTCTTCTGATGACTGCCACTTCTTCAGTTAATTGTCCAACCTGTTCCTTGATTTCCTTATCTCTGATCGCATTGCCTTTCTGAATACCCATCATTAACTCAATAATTGTATCCAATTTTTCATTGATGGAGTTATCATTCGACCCATGCTGACTCGCTTGCCTATTCCCTTGATTCTGTAAGTTGCTTTGATAGTTACTTTGACTTCCTTCATAGCAATTCTGAATTGGTGTCTCAAAAGATCTTGCATTCTGATGTGATGGCTCGAACAATGAGGCATTCTTTGATACTATATGCATAAAATGACTGGCAACTCCTCTAACTGGAGCTCTGTGATTCGCCCTAGGCACTCCATCCATATACTCATCCTAACCCTGTTGTCCTCCATAATCGTTCTGTTGATCACCATTATACCTTTGTCGACCCAACTTGACCCGATTTTGACCTCTTTGATTAAATTGTTGCAATGAAGGCGTAAACTCATTAAACTCTTCGTGCCTAAACTGATCACAATACCCATCTTCATTTCAATCTCCATCCCGGTTTCCAACTCTCCTATTTATTGTACTAGCTCTCCCGTTATCAATACCAAATGACCTTTCCTCTTCATTTACACTATATCTGGCATGTCGCTTTTGAGGTGTTGATTGTCTATTTCGAGGGATCATTTGTTGTGCTTTTCGAAGGTTGTGTTATGAAAGTTCAAAATCATCAAACTCATCATATTCAGGTTGGTTTCGGGTTTGAGGATGTGATAGGTCAAAGTTTGAGAATTCTTGCGTGAATGGTGGGTCTGGCGAGCCACCCAATGAACTTTGATTACTATAATAACTCATAATCGAACTATACGTATGCTATCGACACTATAATAAGTTCCCGCGCAAGCAAAAACAACCAGTACCAAGCGTAATACCGAACTTAAACAAAAAGAAATAAAAGCAAAAATATTTTTGGATTTTTTTTTTAATTTTTAAATTTTTATTTTTTTATTTTAATCAAACAAGCAACTCAACACTAAGCGCACTAGCCCCCCCGGAAACGACGCCATTTTGATGACCGTCGTTTTAGTCATTCAAAAACCTAATTAAAATATATAGATAGAGTAAGTAGGGTATCGTATCCACGAGGAGCATGTGGTCAGTGTTACAAAATTTGTTTGATTATTTAATCTAATTTTAACTGACTAAGATGGACAAACAACGTCAAGCAGAAATTGAACGATTGACTTTAAAACAATTTAAGGAAAATGCAACCTCCTCAAGGTTTCAGGTTCTTGGTTTCACACAAAACTCGTTTTATTAATTGGACACCACGTAGACTTGGTGTTGGAAAGTCAGTTAATTAAGTAATCAAAAACAGATCTTTGTCATAAGATATTTGATCATTCAATTACCTTATTTACTAGTATGAATCAAACTACTCTATGTCACCCAACAAGCTATCAGGTTTTGTCATCAAACGAACAAGTTGTAAAGTAAGGATTACTAACACATGCAAATAGTTTAAATAACCAACACATCAAATTGTTTATACACCAGTGTCAATGTCAAAAACAAATCCAAACATGAATAAAACAAAGTTTAATGTTTAACCTAAACGAACCGTTCACCCGGAGGAAGTTACAAATGGTTTATGTTGGGTCCATATATGGTGGTTTGTACTTAGTTCTATATTTTTTGGGTTTCTTGTTGGGCTATGTATGTAAACCGAGATCCCTAAGGGATCACGGTGGGCTTTGGGCTTTACTTTGGGCTTGATTGTTGGCTACCTTATATATAGATCTTATTGTATAGGGTTTAGGGGTTGATCGGTTGGTGAGCAGAACCATAGATCTCTCTAATACTTTCATAGCCACCATCGAGAGATCACAACATTATGTGTAAATCGATTTATGTATTAGACGATTTATTGATAATAGAATCGTACGCATTGAAACCAAAGAATTTCGTGTTCATTATATTCATATTGTACTTCTATATCGTTCTTGAATCACCATGGGGTTGGGATTCCGCACTAACATCGGTTTGGGTTGATATCATATTGTAGTGATCCAGATTCGGGATTTACAAGTGTTATCAGAGCCTATTAACCTATTCTAGGATCGATTGTGATATCAACGATTCAAGATTTGGATCTTCGTGTTTGTGGAGCATTGAAAAATTCTGGAAATTGAAGAACAATTGTTCTTCATGTTCTTTAAGGTTGTTGAGATAATTTGGGGAAGAATTTGGACTGATTTAGGATTTAAATTCAAATCCCAGAGACTTCGGGTGTCATTCTGTTACCAAATTTACTTGGTCAAAGCTGATTTTGGGAGTTCTCGGTTAGAAAACAGAGTTCTCGGTCAAAATCTCGAGTTCTCAGTCAAAATCTCGAGTTTCGGCCAAATTTCAAGAGTTCTCGGTCAAAGCTCTCTGTTCTCGGTCAAATTTGTGGGTTCTCGGTCAACATTTTTAGATCTCGGTCAACTGTTTGAGATCTCAGTCAACGCAATTGGTTCTCGGTCAATATCTTGAGTTTTCGGTCAAAGGAATTTTTGGCGAGAATTTTTCTTGAACGAAATTTTTCCTGGATACTCCTTATAAGTAAAAATTCATTTCTGAAAATTTTGGCGAAAACAATTTTTTTTTGGTGATTTGCAGTGAATTTTTGGCGCGAAAATCGGAAATTTTGTCTTGAACAAAATTTTTCCTAGACGCTTCTTTTCAGTGGGAGATCTTTCTTGAGAATTTTGGCGACCATATTTTTCTTGAAAAATTTTGACGGGAAAATCATATTAATTTCTTTAATTACTCAATGGATTCTCCACAACCCATCTGAATATTTGGAAGTACTCTTAATCAGTCTACTCCCTTACAGGTATTTCAGAGTTCCTCTACAGAGGTAAGTTTTCAACCATGTTCTCAAGATTGCGTTGATAAAATTAATTTATATATGCTCCACAATGATAACTTGATTAGAGACATGGAAAGGATAAAATCTGAGAACTTTAAACTTAGAAAAATGAAAAAGCCTTTCTAGAAAAAATAGAAGCAAAAAAAAAGGACATCTCTAAGCTTAAATCTGATTTCAGTATAAAATGTTGTCACCACCTAGATGACAAACAGGAAATTGCTAAAATAACTTCTAAACTGGAAGCCTCCAAGTTAGAAATTTTGAATCTACCTAATAAATTTGAAAGGGCTGAACTAGACTTTAAAAAATTCGATGGTCCCAGTAAAGTAGTCAATTCAATGCTTGAAAATCAGTTATGGTGGAACGAAAACGAATGTGAGGGTATAGGATATAGTCAAGTACCCCCACCATACAATGGCAACTATACTAGTCTTCCTCTTACGAAAGAGCAGGAAGAAAAGGTAAAAGACATGAAGTATGGTAAACAAGTTCAATCTAAAATTGTTGGATCAGGATCCCTAGAGGAAATCAAGCCTGTTTTTAAATGTGTGAACAATTTTGATTCTTCTACTTCATGTGCAGATATAGTAAATGATGTTTCTTCTTATAGTAAAGGGGTTCAGGCTAGTGAAAATGAATCTTATTCTAACGTGTCATTAAACTCAGATGACACCACAACACAAAATTGTACAAATAATAACACACAGAGTTGTGGCCACAAAGAGAAGGCACATAAGAAATCAGCACAAGGACAGACTCGTCCTCATAGATCCTTCGGATTTCCATGTGTTGATAAATCATTGGGTGCTATTTATATGAAGATGCAAACATGTTACCACTGTGGCACGCCAGGACATATAGCCAGAAATTGTGTTCATCGTCTATATGCTTCCTATTACAAGCAAAATCAGAAGGCTGCACCAAGGGGCAAGAAGAATGGAAAAACCTTTCCTAAGAAGGAATTCCAACATGAGGCAAGTGCTTCCGTTGACATTAGAAGAAGGATGAAGGCGTGTTTCGTCTGCGGGAACGGCGGGCATTTGGCAAAGGAGTGTCACTACCGTCCTGTTAATAGACAAGCTCCTCAGGGGAAAGATAGTGGGCTTCAACCGAATCCAATGGTTAAACAAAATGCTTATTTTACAAACCGCGTGTATCTGTACAACGGGTCACAGATACTCAAGGATTCAATGTTAATATGACAGGTTGGCACTCAAATGATTTAGAAACTGTTAAAAGAAAAATAAATTTTTAGAAATCAAAGAGTGTTGAGAGTTCTAAGAATTCGAATTCGAATTTCTCCATTCCAAAGTCTGTTCTTTCAAATTTCACTAAACCAAGACAGACATGGAAACTTAAAACTCATCAAATAGAATCTGTATTAACAAGTGATTCTGTTAAAGATGGGAAAGATATGAGTTGGCAAGAGGTCACATATGTTGATGCTCAAGGGAACCCCAAGACATTTATGACTTGGGTTCCTATGTCCAACTGATCCCGCTATGCGTGTAGGAACAACCACAAATTCATTGTTTATTAAATTAAATGGGTTGTTGTAGGCACATGACAAGGCAAATATCCAGTGTTTTTAATTCTTTAAACCATGAAATGGATTATTTGTTGCCTGGACGGGATTTTAGGGTGATAGAACATTTTTAAATCTGCTCTCTAAATGTATAGGAACAAATCAGGGAATACATTGCATATTAAAAGGTCTGTTCCAGACATTCAACTCGCAAGCATGCAGAATCTCAAAACAAGCTTATTCTTTGGGGAAGATTCTCACAAATGGGAAAATGATGTCTTGAAGATGAAAGGTAACTGTATCACTTTGGTATGAAAGATTGATCAGTCAAAAAGATTTTAAATTTTCAATAAAAAATTAAAAAATATATATATATATATATATATATGTTCACGTATAGTTTTTCAAGTATAGTGTATTTCGTTTCCCAAAAATGAGAAAATGACTTGAAGGTACATGATAAATGATAGTACATCAGTTGGCTGACTATCACACGTGCACTACTAGAAAACAAGTCATTTTCTCACAAAAACTTCCTACAAATTTCCTACAACAAGTAATTCCAACAGATTTCCAACAAAAAAATAAGCTCAAACTTTGCTACAATATATCTAATAAACATTCTGAATAGTTTTGTAGGAAAGTTGTAGGAAGTTTACGACCACATGTTTTTGTAGCAATTTTGTAAGAAAATTTGTTGGAAAACGGTTGAAAACGATTTTCAAGAATGTGCTTTTCCAACAACTTTTTTGTTAGAAAATTGTTAGAAACTGAATTTTTCCAACAAATCTTACAAATTGGTTGTAGAAAAACATCTCTTTTTCTAGTAGTGTTGTTCATAAAAGTTTTTATTAAATACTACGTTTCGACGATTGAGTCTTTTTGAGGTAAAGATTGTACATATTTTATAAATATGCACAAATTTAGGGGGAGAAAATAAAAAAAAATTCAAAAAGAATGTGTGTGTTTAATAAATAAAAAATTAAAAGTTTTGATTACGTTTTTCAAGATTCACTCTCGCTTAAAATTATGTCGGTTGCTTAAGTTTGAAGAACATATACTTGTATATGTTTGGTCCGGTGATCTACTTGTAGATTCACAGGATAGCCATTTATCTAAAGACTGAAAGCATCTGGGGCGATTGTGATGTGTTTTTGTGTTTTGAATTCTTTCACTTAAAATTATGTCGGTAATTCCAAGTTGGAGGGACATGTATTCTCATATGTATTTTTTTGGTCCTGTTAACCACTAGTGGTCATACGGGATAGCCATTTACCTGAAAACTAAAGAGTGATCGGGGTGACTGAGTTCTTAACATGTGTGTCTTCAGTAACTTTCTGGGAAGTGATATCATTATTCAGTTAACAGCTTTTTAGAAGCTTCAAAATATTTTCAAATGAAAATTGATCCAACCTTTGGAAAGTGATAGATAAATTGTTTTTGTGTGCCTAGCGGGTGAAGTTATTAAGCTTAAAAGGCTCTAGAACAGTCATTGATTTGTATGGTAGCTCTTCATGATGCGTAAAAGTTGAAGTGATATATACTAAATTTGCTAAACACACTGTCGAGGGTCATTTTGAAGAAATGTGCATGTCTCCATATACATCTATCAGAATGATAGGAAGAATAGCAATTACCCAATCATACACAAGCCCGTTAGTGTCTTGATCACCAAAATATTATGTTTATAAGTTATTGCTTAAGTTGTTAACAAAATAATAATAATAGAAATCAAAAATAAAAATAATAAAAAAGGGTTATTGCATTATTAAAAAAATTCGCATTTCAAAAACTTAAAGAGTCAAACTAGAACTACAGAGATGGGGGCACAAAAGTAAGTCCTGTCATGTCTCAAATGAAGGCTTGTAAGTCCGAATGGCTTGTAAGTCCAACGTTCAACCTTAAAACTTAAAATTCTGCTTAAGTATCTATAAAAATCTTTTGATCAAGCACTAGGGGGTTGGAGTCAAATTGGGGTGATCTGGGGAAAGCCAAATACGCTTTGAGAAGAGATAGGAGGCACCACAGGTCCATGAGTGATGTCCATCTAAACTTTATGCCTAACTGAACCTAATTCATATCACTGATGCAATAAAAGTCATGCTAAGTTCGTTATACCTGCTATCAACCTGTCTCTTTATGTCATAATAACGCTGAACATGAATCTTAGTGACAGCCTCTTAAACGATATGACTCCATGTTTGGATCTTTTCATAAAAGGCGGCGTTTTTATTAAAACTGAAATTTGATCTCAAACTTTTGCTAAATTACAAGAATACCGGGTGATTAAATTTGTTTTATCTGTTGTTTTTAGTTTTATTTTATTTCATTTATTTTATTTTTTACTTCTTGATTACTCTTGTCGAAACAAATGCGTTAAGAATGTGTTATATTTGGTTTAGCTGGTATGATCTCATCTCAAGTATTTTCAAGAAAATCATAAAAAAAGGAAAAACATACAAATTACAAAACTATGCATGTCTTATTTTGTTTTATTTAATTGTTTTCAAAAATATTTTGGTTGATCTTTCTATCAAAGTTGATTGTTCTTTCAAGACTGATTTCTTACAACGGAAGCATATGAAGTATCTGAGATTCAAATTGGATGATGCAGTCAAAAAGGGGGAGATGATAGATTATTGGATGCAGATGTTGAAGTTGCTGATCACTGAAGTTGCTGATTATGTTTACTAAGATTATGAAGATCTTGAAAGCATTAGTCTAAGGGCAAGATTTTTGGTTCATGATTTGGTTACACAGACGCATATATAAAGACAATGACATGATCAAGATTGAAGTGAAATAAACAAGAACGAAGCTACAAACCAAGGGGGAGATTGTTGGGTCCATATTTGGTGGTTTGTACTTAGTTCTATGTTTGTTGGGTTTCGTGTTGAGCTATGTATGTAAACCGAGATCCCTAAGGGATCTTCGTGGGCTTTGGGCTTAATTTTTGGCTACCTTATATATAGATCTTATTGTATAGGGTTTAGGAGTTGATCGGTTGGTGAGCAGAACCATAGATCTCTCTAATACTTTCATAGCCACCATCTAGAGATCACAACATTTTGTGTGAATCGGTTTATGTATTGGACGATTTATTGATAATAGAATCGTATGCATTGAAACCAAATTATTTCGTGTTCATTATATTCATATTGTTCTTCTATATCGTTCTTGAATCACCACGGGGTTAGGATTCCGCACTAACATCGTGTTTGGGTGATATCATATTGTAGTGATCCAGATTCGGGACTTACAGTTTAGCCTTGCATATTCATCTTGATAAGCTTGATTATGGAGTGGAAGGATGAAACCATGGATGAGTTGGTGATTGATAGGTGTTAAGATGGTGAAGAATTGCCCCAAAATCGTCCTTGGTGGCTAGAGTATGAAGCTCAATCAATTTAGGGTTTAATTTGGCTTAAATATGGAAGAAAAACAAGAAAAAAACGATTTTCCATCAGACCCAGACGTAGCTTACGGCCTGGCCACCGTAGCTTACGGCCTGGCTGTAGCCTACGGCCTCTGGTCACTGCCTTACGGCGGCTACAACACCAAAACACTGTTTTCTTCATAAAATCTTCATTTCAACTCAATTTTTCTCCCCGTTAGTGGCCACGTCTTCGTATTTCAATTCTCTATCATATCATATATCATTACTTTCATTTCCACTCCATCATGAATGCACCAAATACGCTTCTTTAAGCTCTCTTAAGCTCCAATCACCTGTAAACATAAAACCAATCAAAGTACTTGTGTTCGATACATATAAACAAGTAAAACACACAATATAAGACATTTAAAGCACGTTATTTCATCCATACATCAGTATCTTCGGATTCGTATGTGTATAAGTATGTGAATGTATTGTATGTTGCCTGATTAACTAGAACTCACTCAGCGTAGCTGAGTTTTAGTATGCATGCAGGTAAATAGGTTAAAAGAGCTAGCATGAGGGTGACACATGACATGGATTGAATGGCTGACATCTGAAGATAGAAGAATAATTTTTCATCTTATGTTTTATGTTGAGATAATTTGTGATGTTTTAAGACAAGTTTTTTATGGTTTGTATTGAATTTTATTATTCTACGAAAAGTTTTAATTAAATCTGATATTTAGAACTGTGTTTATGAGTAAATTCAACGCTAAAGTAGGGTATCGGGACCGGGGCCTTACAATATCAAAACTTGTTTGAACTAACCAACTATTCAATTAGTTGACTTTAGTTTATATTTATGCTACAGTTACACTTATTAGAGGATGAAATGACGAAAACATTAAAACTTAGGCTGCTTTAATAAATGAAAAAGTTGTTAAATTATTCTTTTATTTTCCTTGTACTTAACGTTTAAATTAATTAATAAAAATATTGCCACTTAATAGTGTTACATGTGTTTTGAGCAATCTATACGTCACACTCAGGAGTTGCCGCTTTAGCCGGGGTGTTACATTTACCGACTGATTTCCCCTCGCAACGCGCGTGTAGTTTACTAGTTCAAACTAAGTTTAAAATTCACAAAAGGAATTTATACACACACGCTGCATCGACAGGCTGAACCAACCCTGGCTTGGGTTCTGCTTGTTTAGGTACAATCTTTTTTCGAGTATTTTTCAAGTGAACTTCAAGCAAACTACGAGCCCAATTGCGGATGTAGCTAGTAACAGGGGGTAGCATCCGTTACCCCTCAACTTTTCGTTGGTAGTGCAAATTATTTTATTATTTGATGGTTTTCGTATTTCGCTACCATTGGAAAAAAATTAACGTTACCCCTTTTAGTTTAAAGCCCAACCAAATTAAAATTTAAAACCAATTAAAGCTTAACTAAAGTTAAAAGCCTAACTAAATTTTAGCCCAAATAAATTAAACCATTGTTCATTGTTTCTTTATGTGTGGATGCTTGATTTAGGCCAAACATCAATATTCCATTAAACAAAGTTTCACTCATCCATAGTCCACCCCACGATGACCCGGCCCCTTGCTACCCTCCTCAAGTTACCGGACCTCCACTCTGCAGCCCAGTAGTCGACGACCGATGATCCTTGAGTCCCTCATCCACATTTCGACTTCTACTTATTCAATTTAGGTATTCTTCTACTCTTATCTAAAATTGTAATTGTTTTAACTTTCTTGGATAAATTGTTAATTTGGAATTATTTATGGGCAATTGAATATTCGAATGATTGGTTATGGTTTATTGGATATTTGAATAATGTAAATTGGAATTGACTAAGGATTTAGGGTTTATGTGTAAATTAGAATTAATTTTGGATTTATGATTTAAATTTTGTTTCTGCGAAATTAGGGAGCTTGAAAGATGAAACAAAAAAGTCTTACTTTTAATATTTTTAAACGAAAATTCCAAGAAAATGATGATATTGATCAACTAAATTCAATATATATATATATATATATATATATATATATATATATAATATGAAATACGGTAACAAATTTTTTTTTAACGTTACCCCTAAAATTTTCGTCTTGATCCGCCACTAGACGAGCCGTTAACCTTTTGAACAACCCCGGTCTAAGCGTTATTCTAAGACCACTCCCATTGGGAGTTATTTGGTCGCTCGGTTTGGTGCAAATAGTCAAAGAGAAAATGGAAATTCAATTATTTCTCATGACTAAGTTGCGTGACCTAGAGATGCACAAATCGGGTATTAGAAATATCCGGGTTCGAGTATGGAACCGGGTTCGAGTATAATCAGATATTCAAAAATTAGGTATTAATTAAACCCAGGTCGGGTTCGGGTCCGGGTATTGACTTGAAAATCCATACCGTGTGTACCGGTCTGGGTCGGGTATTGAGCCGGGTCTTCAATACCCGGGGTATTTGAATACCCTATTTCCGGGTTTTGAAAAAACCTGTTTTCCTGGTATTTTAAAGCCCTATTTCCGGGTATTAAAAAAACATTTATGTAACGTTCTTCTGTTAACAGGCCTACTTTGTTTTTTTTTTATCCTAACTCCATTTTTTTATACACACTTCAAAGTTCATTCAAACATATATAAACAACTAAACAATTGATATAAAAAAACATATATTTTATGTGTTTTAAATTGTTGTTTAGTATATCAAAAAGCTCTGCTCTAAATAAGTGCTTATATCAAATATGTGATTCAAAAAAGATTCGTTAGAGAAAGACTATAGATCTGTTGGTACCCGGACATGTGCACAAACACTAATATCCGAGTATTCCCTGGTTTCGGGTATAACTAGAATCGGGGTTCCCGGGTATAACTAAAACCGGGTTTCGGGTATTATCGGGTTTAGATCGGGTTCGGGTTTTAACATCGAAAGTCATACCCTATCCGAACCCTACAGGTAGGGTCGGTTCAGGTATTAAAAACCCGGGTTAAAAAAACCGGTTCCGGATTTTTTTAGGTCCGGTTCAGATTTGAGTTTTTTTACACCTCTAGTTGGACCGACCAGTAGTTGGTTAGGTCTACACGACGACAAACAAAAAAATTGATTTAATCCAATTTTAAATAAGAAACTCTATTACTTGGCCACTTATTTTTATATTTAAAACATAATAAAATGTCAAGCATATTACAAATAAAACATATAAAATTAGAATATCATATTTAAAACATGGGATATGTTCATGTACATTTAATCATAACATGAGAACGTAGAAAAATAATATTATTTAAAAAAAAATAAGAACGTAAGAAACAATACCAACTACAGTACCAATCTACATAAACAATGATTTATAATAACAAATAAAAAACCTAAAAATTACAACAAAAGAATCAAAATCAAGAACAAAATAATAACAAATACCAGCAAATACTTATAACAGCAAAAGAAAAAAATTTAATAATAACAACAAAAATTTAATCAACAAATACTTATAACGTCTCATAATCGAAAATTAGCAAATATGAATAAAAAATAACAGCAAACACCTATAAAAATAAACCTAATGATAACAGCAAATTAGTTCTCACTGTTTTCATGTTAAAAATAAAATGCATTTGATCCAGTTTTTTTAAAACATAACACTAAAACTAAAATGAGTTCGGTTATTTTTTTATTTTTTCATTGAGGATTCTGTTGTTGCACAAACAAGTATGGTTTCGATTATATTTAAGTTTTTAGTTATTATTATATGTTTTTACTTTATATTAACGTTTAAATTATATTCTATAATAAAAAAAATTTTGTATTGAGTTGAATTGACAACGGGAGTTGAAATTTTAAGTTTAGTTTATATTTAATTTTTAGTTCATATTAACATTTAAATTATATTCTATAACATAAAATTGGTTTGAATTAGGTTGTTCAGTGGGAGTTTAAAATTTAGGTCTAGTTGGTTGTATAGGTGGATGAGAGACAAATTAATATTTTAATAAATAGTTGGGTTGAGTTTGATTGTGAATGAGAATAGCCCTGGCTTGGGTTATGCTCGTTTAGGTACAAGCTTTTTTCGAGTATTTTTTGAGTGAACTTCAAGCAAACTATGAGCCCAATGGCCGGATGTAGCTAGTAACAGGTGGAAGTATCCGTTACCCCTCAAATTTTCGTCAGTAATGCAAGCTATTTTATTATTTGATTGTTTTTGTATTTCGCTACCCCTGAAAAAATATAACGTGACCCCTGTTAGTTTAAAGCCCAATCAAATTAAAAGTTAAAACCAATTAAAGTCCAACTAAAGTTTAAAGCCTAACCAACTTTTAGCCTAAATCAAATAAAAAATTGTCCGTTGTTTCTTTATGCGTGTACGCTTGATGTAGGCCGTACATCAATATTCAATAAAACAAAAAGAATTTGAACGTTACCCCTAAAATTTTCGTCCAAATCCGTCACTGTACGAGCCGTTAACCTTTTGAACAACCCCAGTCTAAGCGTGATCCTAAGGTAATGGTAACGCACCATACCACACTAGTACCTGTCATACCTTACCATGCTCGTACTGCAAGAGTAGATAAAATGTGTATACATCCGTACCATACACTACTATATTAGTACTATAAGAGTAACATTTCATAAATAGACGTAACATGCTTCGCATTTAACAACACTCTTTGCAAGTGTAATAATGGTTTAAAATTCCACGGACGCTCCTGAGTCCTGATACATTATTAGTTAACTTTATATTTAATCAACCCCGCATATATAAAGGATTTTATAATAGTGTTGTAGATAAAAGTCTAATGATATCCACCTCGGACTTGCATACTAATATGATAGGGACAAGCATTCAGTTTTTTACGAAGTAATTCTATTTGGTGTGTATGATCATCCAATTAGTTTGTTGAAGCTGATCACAATTTTCCATTATATCGGACAATTTTCTATTTTGGTAGAGATAGTCCACACACATATATGTCCTATACAGATATGTAATGATCCAAACTAGTTAACTAAAGACCCATGATTAAATTATTACTCTTTAATTTTGATGATGCCCAGAAGTCATGACTGTTATAGGTACATGTTTTCTTAATTAAATATGTTTCAAGTTGAGCATTAGTGCTGCCACATAACAATAGTTGTTGCTTCTAGTGACAAAGCTTTAGCAACTGTTTATGGTTTCTAAAGTGATGCTCTGTCAATCGTCAGTTAATAATAGTATATGTACGTGCTGCTAAAAGTGATAAGGTTACTAGAATCAAAAATGAGAGGAGAAAAGTAAAAAAAAAAAAAAAAAGAAAAAAGAAAAAAAGAAAAAGAAAAAAAAGAAACAAAACAAAGAAGTAGAAAATATAAATATGCATGGTAGTTTTTAAGTGTCAACGATGACGGCGACAACGGAGAAAAAAGACAAGAAAAAAGTAACATGCAAAGCTCACTAGCCCTTAATACCAAGACCCACCATTCAGCCTAGTTTGTAGTGAAGTAGATAGCCTAATTTTCTTGTTCAAGTCTAAATGTCCACCTCTAAAACATCTTACTCAAGACCCAAACCAATAAAATGTAATCCTAATGGGTTAATTTTGATTTTTAAATACATCGTACAATCGTAAGTCATCTTTTGTACCCCATACACCTTCCGATTTCTCATATTCTGCATCCCATCACATCGACCCACCATCATTCCGTATCCCCCCCCCCCCCCCCGTACAAAAAAATTGTGTATACGCCTCTAGTTTGGGTCTGCCACAGCTCTCCCCTCTTCCGCAATGAGAATTCTAAAAGTTTTAACAATCACCATAGTTTGGGTCTGCCTCAGCTCTCCCATCTGCCTCAGCAACTCTTTAACCTTACCTTACCTTTTATTATCACATCCCTACATTTAATATCATACATATCATAGTCGTACATACTTCCTTATTCACATACAATCACACATACTATACTATACTTTCCTTAACAATACGTGCAATACCCGAAGGTCATTCACGTACTGTCAAACATACATTCATAACTATCACATTCGTCATTAAGACATACACTTACCATTGAAGGTAAGTGTATTAACATTCACATTGAGTATGCACACAGCCCCGAAAACATAACAAGGAAATGGGGCTAGAAACACACCTGAACTCAGTTACGTTCACCGTTAATTGTTATTC
The DNA here is from genome assembly GCF_021521415.1 of Bidens hawaiensis. NCBI lineage: Eukaryota > Viridiplantae > Streptophyta > Magnoliopsida > Asterales > Asteraceae > Bidens > Bidens hawaiensis. The sequence continues at coordinate 764,142 of NW_027491931.1, forward strand.
CTTTCCTGAGATGTGCACAGCTAACTGTACAATAATTACATGTATCAATTAACTATTACTACTCATAACGCGTTTCTAGTCTAGTTATAACCCTCAACGAACGGGGGTCCGGGGGCAGCGCCCCTGGCAGCGGGGTTCTAGAGGCGGCAGCCCCTAGCATAATTCAAGGGGCAGAGCCCCTTTCTTAACACATTTTCCATTAGGATTTTAAATTATTTTCAAATTCGTTAACCCATTCTCTATAACGAATGAAGCATAATTCGTTAGCTAATTCGTTATCTTTAAATTATTTTTCAAATTCGTTATCCTGATTCGTCTTTGATAAATCCCCATTCGTTATCCTGATTCGTCACCTTATCATCTGATTCGTCCTCTGATTCGTTAACTTATCATAGCGAATTGGGTAAGTACCGAATCACTTGATTCGTTATCTTTCCATAGCGAATTGGTGGGTAACGAATCACTTGATTCGTTATCTTAACAGAACGAACTGGTTGAGCTACTTCGTTATCTTGTCTTAACAAATGGTTGAACTAAATCATTAACTGGACGTAACGAATGGATGGACGAATTCGTTATCTTAACATAACGAACTGAATCAATCTTATCCAGACTTTGAATCGGGGTCAGAGTCAAAATTGCCAAGAACAGCAAATAGTCAACAGAAACGGATTTTTGCAATTGAACCTCAAATCTTAACGAAGCATCACGATTTTGGTATCCATGAACTCGTAATCACATCGCCTACAAACCCCAATCATCCAATCCTTCAAATATCAGGTTTTATGGGGTGCGATTGGATCATTTCCTAACCCGTTTATTCATTCAACAATTAACCTATCAAACTGTAATGGATTTCGGTGAGGTTTGCTTTGTTGGGTTCGTTTTTATCATTCTCAAACAGATCTAAGATTCCCCAAACAAATCCGAACCCTAATGAATGATTTCTAGTTATAAACGTACCTTAAACGATCCGAACTACGAACACGGTTAAGCCTTGATGTTGTTTTGGTCCGTCACCACGTTCCAGCACCAACAAGCTCGGGTTTCCGCCTTCGGATCTTGGTTCGGGTTATAAGATGGTGTTGTGTGTGTTTTTGATGGTGTAGGCTATGATGTTGAGATGGATAAAAATGGAATGGTTTAGGGTTTAAGAGGTATTTATACTCCCTTAAGCCCATGGACCTAATGCTCATTCCATTTTGTTATTCCATCTTCTAAAGTCCAAGCCCATCATCTTATAGTTTGTTTATTTATTTAAATTGATAAACGACACACTATAAAATAAACAAAATTTATTTTATTAATATAACCGAAAGTAGGATGTTACAATAATGGAAAGGGAAACAGTTGGTAACTTCAAGAACACTACCAACATCCAATCCAAGAAGTTTCTGGTCACAATAGTAGGTGAAAACTCTTAGCAGTGTTTAATGGTCTTTAAAAAACCTGTTCGTAAGATCAATTTGTGGTGAATCTACGTATTCATTGTTTTAAAAAGTGTGAGGCACTCCAAAGCGTTTAGGTCCCGATAACTGAGGCGAGATCCTCAAGAGCGAGGCACATTCACGTTATGAAAAATTAGAACAACTAATTGTGAAATTCAATGAACAATGGTCACATGAGATGAACTCGAAAAATGGACACGCTCGGAACCAACTGAGCTTTTCGAGCGTGCCACTTTATAATCCATAATTTTTTATGGTTTAGGCCATAAATGTTGGACTACATTCTACAAAAAGAACACAACAAATGTAAAATCGTTTATATTTTAAGAATGATATCATCCTATTCAATCGACTTATTAGAGTATCATTGGTAACCAAGGCCGACCAATTAGTATAACAAACCCAAGCTGGGGCTTTGGGCCTCCAAAAATTTTGGGCCCCCTTATTTTCACAAAACTTATATGCAATATATATAATTACTAAAAAGTCGACACATTTAGCCGCGATGCTTCTCTAGTGTAGTGGTAAAAAGTGATGTTTGTTTCTTGGCCATGCAGGTATCGAATCTCTTTATCTCCCTTCATTTTTCCTTGACTGGAAACACATTCAGGGTAGTATTGATTCAAATTTTATTATAAGATAAATGAAAAAAAATTCTACTTTAGAAAATGAAATTTATTATTGAAGTTACTCGCTATTTCTCAAAATTAAAATGATATATTAACATTATACTTGTAAATTCTTATGTTTAAATTGTCTATATTATTTATATTTAACTAATTAAATTATTTAAAATGTATGAATAAATATAGTGGAAAAGAATTTACCTAGGCATTCACAATCAATCAAAGCTTGCTGCTAGAGTTTAATTAAGTTCACTAGGAATCAAAAGTCTAAACAACTTGATAGTCACCGAATCATATGCCGCAATAGATATATATACAAGGTACAAATTTCGTACGGCATCAAGAGTTAACTTTATTGGGTCCTGATTATGAATAAGAACATCCTGGCTTCCGTCAGATGTTCTTACCGACGACATACCATAATCTCCCTTAAGATTTCGCCTCCGATTCTTCTACCGAGTAGAGCGACGATGAAAGAACCAACTTGGAACTAAAGGTGGACCTGGAATCATCGATAGGAGAAATAGTAATTGAAGAAAACATTTTAGAAATCGATCGAATATGAAATCAAACATGTAATCAGAACCTTTAAATCGAATCTTAAACGACCATGTTCTTGATAATTTAGGTGCGAGAAAGAGAGAGAGAAGGGAAACTTTTAGTGTGGTTTATATTTCAAAACTCTTCTCTTTATTTTGGTGTAACATGGCTATTTGAATTTTGAATGACTCGTCTGATAAACAGAAAAACACGGGATATGTGGTTTTGAAGTGGTGCATTACAAGGTTGTACATTGTGTATCAAGAGTGATAAAGCTCTCAAAATTAAGAGATTTGATAAAATTACAATCTTGTCTTTCCTCTATCTACTATAAGATAGTATAGATATATATAACTTGGATCCTATATTTTTTTAGATCGTGAGTTTCATCATTCTTTTTAAGTGAATTAATAGTAATGACAATCTTGTCGACATTTTTATAGATATCAGACATGACCGATAAACAAAATAAATATATACATCATGATCATTTCCTAAACATAGTTATGATTATCAGATGTTTTCTCATAGGATTCAACAAGATTGTGCTTTAACACCAGTGTCTTCATGCCATCACAATGTTGTTGGTTTATCGATAACTCTTGATCTTGTTGGTTTTGATCCTTGCTCTTGCCCCATAGGACCACATATAAGCCAACGACTATAACTACCGCTCCAAGAACACTATAGCAAAATTAAAAAAACCTTAAGAGAGTTTCCTTTCTATAAAACAAGGGGTATATATACGGTGACTAGGTGAGAGTCCACTTTAGAAGTTGTGATTTATCCTTTATGCCCACACGATCGTGCTTTCATCTCGAGGGAACAAAAACAATATTTTTTTCTTGTGTGTTTTCAAATACACCTTTCTATATATATGCACCATGTATATGTACAGTTATCACCGATAATATATATATACATGCATGTTTAACAAGACTTAACTTGATTGTAGATGGTATAAGATCGAATTTACTATTATTGCTTGGCATATTTCCTTGACAAATGACGTGCATAGGCTCAAAGAAGGTTCAAGGTCCATATACCTAGGACTTAGAATAACTCAAAAATAAATTTTGAAATTTTGTTTAATGAAACACGGTAAAATTTTGAAGCACAAACGTTATATGTCTTAAAGAAAAATAGTCCCTGCATCCAAACCATTCTGATTAACTCAACTCTTAGCATATGCTTCAAGCTTAACATGAACATGAAATTCCATACGGTTAAACTCAACTTCATAAATACTAAACTTGTTTTGGCTCCAATGTATTCAACTATTTATAATTTAGTTATTTTATATTATCTTAATATATTTTAACCCAATAACTTAATAGAAACATATGATCGCTTAAGCAAGTGATCATCAACTGAGACAGTTGTGTACCTTCCCAAGTTCAGTTTCTCTCCTAAAATGAAAGACCCAAAAACCGCGATAATAACCATCGCAAGAGGGTTGAAAGCAGTCACAAAAACTAGTCCTCTCTCCCGGATTACTACTGCACACATGTAATATGCACATCCAGAGCACAATACTCCCTGCATCCAAACCATTGTAATTAACTCAACTCTTCACATGTATGTGGGAATATTAATAAAAAAAATGGCATGGCAATTTAAATCTTAATAATAGATTAAAAATGTGGAAAACCATGTTAACAAGTCCACACTTATAACTTATATAAGTTGAAAAATCGCTTAAATTTCATGCTTTTACCATATGAAAGTAACAAATATTAAAATTTTAAATCTCTGTATTTTTCTAGGTGATTTTTTGCGGTTTCCACATTTTTATTTTTTATGTAGATTAATATTGTTTTTATTATTTCTATATACTTAATTATTAATGTGAACTATCAAAAAATCCTATGGATATGCAGAGTGAGAACTGCTCTTTTAGTACTTACACCGTAAATTGCCGCAAATAGTTTGATGTCCCAGCTTATGGCCCAGATGGAGGCATTCGCCCTCTCAGCTACAACAGTAAGTACGGACCCTTCCAATGTGCCAAGCATACACACCAGCGCCGTGAGAGAGAGCTCAGCCGGGTACGACTTTAATGTATATGCCTTTTTTACACCATATGTATGAAACAAAGAGAATTAGAATTTGTTGTGCTGAAATTTGGTTGCTAGTATCATCTAAATGTTATTGTCCAAGATAGTTATCTCTTTTAGAGTTGCAAAACACATCAAATGCTTCTTTTTTTCTGGTTTCACATCGTAAAATCCATGGAACAAGATCGAAATATATACGGACAACTTACTTGGACAATGACAAAACTGGCCCAACAAAAGCAACCAGCGGTGATCATGAGAGATCCTTTAATCTGATCATGAGTACTAAAAGTGTTAACGGAGGTTTGATGATGAAGAGTATGGTGATTTGTCCACGGAAATTGTATAGAAGGGCCTCTTATAAGTGTCATTATCATGGCTCCTCCAACCGTCACTAATGTCCCTATGATCTTTCCTTGGCTATGCAAACTCTTCATCTTTACTATTTCCAGCCTACCAAAAAATAAAATAACCATTAGGTCGGAAAACTGTCAAACGATATTTTCCGTTTAATACACTTGAAAAAGTAATTGTAAAGAAATATGCAAGTTTAAATCACTGGAAAACTATATATATTTATAGAGAATTGCATTTAGATTTTATTTAAAGCGCCGGAATTTTGGTGTATTCATATAGAGTTTGACAAATATTTATTCGGGCTACTATCAACTAGCTAGGATATTGTCAAATGCTACCGGCTAGAGGGTTTCTTTGATGTGTATCATTTTTAGAGCATGCAAAATGGGGGAGTCTTCCCCTTATCCGGATCTATTTGGATCTTGTATGGATAAGTGATAGAGTGGAAATTGCAGAGAGAGAGAGGAGAGGAGAGGAGAAGAAGTCTGGCAATCTGGACGAGCAGACGGACACTAATGTGAGGGAAATGAGAAAGAAGTGACGGTGTATGAAGCTCTTATTAGGACTCAATCTTTTTCAACGAGCAGACAGACACTCATGGGTAGCTAGGTTAAGGAAAAAAGGCGAGGATGGTCGATCTGTCTCCTCCAGCAGTGATGGAGATGCTCTTACTCCTCACTCCTCTTAGATAGGAGAAGATAGAGAGTATAAGCAATTATGATCAAGACTCAATATATTTCAATCATGCAGGAAGAAATAAATGAAGGTATTTATATACTAGCATAACAAGCGGTCAACTCTACACTAATTAGATGATAATCCACTAATGAAAGAAAGATGTCTTTACGAAGTGCCATAGTGGGTGCTACGTACTCAGCGTTCCCTGGCTACATGCACCTTCAACTGGTGTCAAATTCTTCTTTAGCGACACTAATTTCATCGTATTCTTCAACGCGTTCCTACCTTGTTTAAGTCTACGAGTTGTGATGATAGTAATGTCCCACGCAGTAGCTGTTGTTGCTGCTGGGATCCAAGATGGGAGATGATCGCGTTCACCCAATGATGGGCCTTATTTTGGGTCTAGTGTTAGGAGAGCGAACAAGAGAAGAAATTGGGCGACGGTTAGAAGGACATTAGTGCAGAAGGATTCAAGTGGTGGGTCCAAGAATTATGATCTTTTGTCATAGGACACATGAAGAGGTTGGCACTTGATAGTTGGGTTAGACAACTTTTATTGGTGACGTAGTCTAACCTTATATTAAAAAAATAACATCTCTCTTCCTCCTACGTAATCGAAACTGACTCAAATTTTTACATAAAAGTATTTTTTTTATTAAACAAACAACTGTTTCTAATAAAAATTGCATCAGCATATAAAAAAAAACATTAGAAATGCTTTGAACCACCTCCGTCTTATTAAAAGTGTCTATATATTTTCTTTTTTGTTTTTTCCATTACAAATGTCGACTTTAAAATTTTATTAGCCAATTTTCAAGTTTAACCTTAAATACACACAACTAGCATTAATAAACAATATTGATGGATCCAATTTTTAAGGGCATTATTGTCCTTTGGTAAACAAACTAAGTAATCATTCAATCTACCTTGAATTTTGTGTGTTTCAAACCATGACACGTAAAGAGGGACGGAGGAAGTACTCAGTTTTTTATTTTAATATAAATAATAGAAGTTATTTAGTAATTAAATTATTAGGGTTCGGAGGCAAAAAAAAAATTCATTATTGAAAATATCATTGGACATAATATCGCTTGATTTTTTTGGCTTAAAAATAGGGGGAAAACATATCCTTAGATTGATCGAAATGGTGGAATTTTGAGCTTAAGTAACGTTGTTTCGGTGTTTTAGGGCTGCTCTCTGAGTTGTGGAGGCAGCTTGTGAGAAGAAATGTTTTCAGTTAATGAGCATGCGCTCGGTGAAGAGGTTGGGAAGTAAGGATGACAATTTTTCGGTGTGTTCGGTGAAGAGGATGTTAGAGAAGAATAAGGACTTCAATAACAGTTATATATTGAAATGGAGCAAATGGGTCCCAACGAAATGCAATATTCATGTTTGGAGAACAGAATTGAACATGATTCCAACAAAGGATGCACTTGTTAAAAGGAACATTATGATGGAGGTTTGTCGGTGTGCTCTATCATAGGCGGATTTACTTGCATGGCAGGGAGGGAGGGGGGGGGGGTAATGACCCCACTCAACTTGTTAATTAATTTGTAAATTTCATATAATAATTGATCATAATTCAATATGCCCTCATTCAATGTCTTTCACACGCCTGGAGTCTTTTATATTCTTTCCATCCAAAACATAATGTGATAAAAGAAGACCGGTACTAAAGGTTGTCTTACTAGTTACTACGAATCTAGTTTTTGTTTATTTAGATAATCTTCATTATTGGTCATGACTTTCTAGAAGAAAGATAGGTACTAAAGAGCGTGTTTCAGCCCCACTTTGTTTATTAAATATATGGTAATTAGTTCGTCTACAGTGTAAAAACCGATCCATTTTACCAATTACGTTTTGCCCCCACTGAACAAAATTTCTGGATCCGCCACTGGAGGCTCTATGTGATTCAGATTACGAGACGGTGGACCATATCACCACCGGGTGTTTGATTTCGGCGGTGGTGCAGGAGCATATTAGTCGTTGGTACAAAGTTTCTTTCGTCTTCGATTTTAAAGTAAGAGGCGTACATGTTAGATTTTATAATTCTGTCGATCTTGGAGAAGTTGAAAAGAAGGTCTTTCATGGGATCGTGATTATTGCAAGAAACGATAAGATCTTTGAAGATAAACTAATTAAGATGGAGGAATTTAATTGGAGAAATTAAATTGCTTGGTTTTCTTTTATACAAGTATAGGTTGAAAAATAGAGTAAAGTGTCATTTTAGTCCTTGTGGTTTGACAAATAATGCGAATTTAGTACAAAAAGTTTATTTTTTGCATATGGACCCTCCACGTTTCCCAGTTCTTGCCAATTACATCCAAATCACTAACCCCGTTAAATTTTATCGTTAAGTGAGGGGTAGACATGTCTTTTCATTCTTTCTTTATTATAATACTTATTTAAGTAAACTACGGTTTTCGTCCCTCTAGTTTGTCAAAATCTGCAGTTTTAGTTCAGTAGTTTTAAATTTGCAATTTTCTTCCTTATGGTTTCATTTCACTTGCAATTAAACCCGAATTTATTAACCTTGTTAAGTCTTGTCGTTAACCCATTTGCGTGCCCCTCATGTGACGATCAATTTTGTCTTTTTTTTCTCCAAATAAACCTCAGCCCTAATTCGCAACCCTCTCACGTGAGGGGCTGGGGTGTATTTGGGGAAAAAGGGAAAAAAAAAGGAACAAAATTGCCCCTCACGTGAATGACACACTGATGGGTTTAATAACTAAACTTAACGAGATTAGGGAATTCAAGTTTAATTGTAAGTGAAATGAAACCATAGGGAAGAAAATTGCAAACTTAAAACTATTGGACTAAAACCGCAGATTTGGACAAACCACAAGGACGAAAACCGCAGTTCACTGAAATAAGTATTATAATAAAGAAATAGTGAAAAGACATGTCTACCCCTGACTTAACGATAAAATTTAACGGTGTTAGTGATTTGGATGTAATTGGCAAGAACTGGGAAACGTGAAGGGTCCATATGCAAAAAATAAAGTTTTTGGACTAAATTCGCATTATTTGCCAAACCACAAGGACTAAAACGACACTTTACTCTTGAAAAATATGAATATAGATTGGTCAAAGATGTAATTTTTTTTCATGTAGTTGTGTTTTTTGTTTTGTTGGTGGTTTCTCTAGCTGTGGAGGTTATTTATTTTTATGTTTGGTGTTTTGTTTATAAAAGTTATGAAAAAAGATATAAATAAAAAATTGTAAACTGGTACATATACTAATCAATTTTGGACATCTGGCATGAGAGTTGAACAAAACTGAAGGTTTTTGGGTCATGACGTAGGACGTTGAAACTTCAAAGAACAAGGTTGTTGCTTTTATTATATTTTTTTATTTAGTTATTTTAACTAAGGGCCAAGTTTTTCTGTAAAGGAGAATAAAAATGAAAAGGATGAGAAAAATTTCTAGTCACACAAAACCTTTAAAAAAATTAAAAATTATAATTCAAAATTATTAAGAAAACGAAAAATTTAAAAACACAAAAATGTTTCCAACGACTATCTCGTTCTTATAAAAAACACAATGGTAAATAAAAAAAGTTGTTATGTCTTTTTGTTTATCATTGTGTTTTGTGATTATTTTTGTCATTGATTGTGTCTTTTTTCCTTAACATTGTGTCTTTTTTTCTTCATATTATATTATATTGCTCAACATTATGTTATATTTTGTTCGGCATTGTGTTATATTTTGCGATCTATTGTGTCTTTTTTAGTTATAATTGTGTATTTTGTTTATTTTTGTTATTGTGTTTTTGATCTTGCCATTGTGTCTTTTCGTCATTTTTTTATTTTTTATTTTTTTGTATTTTCTTTTTGAACGGGAATGATTGGGGAAACATTTTGATTTTTTAATTTTTTACTTTAATTTATATTTTGAGTTATGACTTTTTTAATTATTTTGTTTTTGAATTTATTTTTAAGGTGTTTTTTGTATGGTTACAAATCCTTCTCACTCTTCTCATTTTTGTCTCCCTTTGTATTTTAAGTTTACCCTTTAATGAAACCAATATTATATTAAGTTCAGGGGCGGATTCAGTATTGAGCTAGGGGGAGCGTATGCACCCCTTCAAATTCGTATTTTCTTCTATAAACTTCTACTATATTAGGTTCAAAGACCCCAAGTGCCCCATCCGTGTTTTTTAGTGCCCCAAACTCAACTTTCCGACCCAACTTTTCAAACGTAAGTGTAGTTTTTTTTTCACAAAATAACAATTAAGGTTAGATTGTTTAATTGTGAACCACTTCATCAATTAGTTATTAATATAATGATATATTTTGTTAGTTTAATCGGACCATTATAAAAATTTGACCAATATATGAAGACATTCAGAGTATCGATCTTTCTTTTTTTTTTATAATTCTACACTATTTAACTTTAATTATTCTTATTTGTGTGCATAAGAGCGAATTGTGCCGTAACAATTATGCAAAAGTTTTCATCAATTGTAATATGTATTTTGTTATTATGTTTTGGGAAAATTTATTGTTTAGATTTCTATACGTGATTTATTTAATGTAATTTCATTTGATCTGACGCATTTTGGTTTGATCCGTTTTAGTTTGGCTTGGCCCGTTCTATGTTGTCCGTTTTTTGCACCCACTGTCAAAATTTCTGGATCCGCCACTGATTAAGTTGGTATGTTGCTTTTATAATTTTTTTTATTTAGTTATTTTAATGAAACCAATATTATATTAAGTTGATATGTGGTAACTCAACCCATGATTGGTCTCTAATAAAAGTATTCCTAGTAACTATAGTGGGGACACGGTTTTATTAAACCTAGTACAAGAACGTAAATTAGAACAGATCATGGGCTATGTGTATTCTTGAAAAATGATAAGAAAATGGTCGCAAACGTATCAAGGTAGGAAAATGGTCGCAAAATGTTGAGGACCAAAGTAAGAAACCGGATACTTTTGTAGGTAAACAGTCGCAATGTCAATGGTAAAAGAATTGTCAGTTTTAGTTGGGAATTGATCAAATAATAGTTTCCAAAGACGCTTTTTCCAACCAAAATAAAATTGGTCGTAAATTACTTGGAAACCTTGTTTCTTACTACCATCCTAAAAAAAGATACGGAAAACGAAACAGTTTCTTTTTTTAGTGACTAATTAAAAGTTTGCACATTATAGAATTTGAACGTATGAACTTATACACCTTAATCATTCTACCATTCCTATCAAAGTAAGAATGACAAATGAAACAGTTTTCTTTTAGTGAATATAAAAAAATTTGATGAGAATAAACTTAAAAAGTAAGAATTTAAAACGCTTCTTGGTTAATGTAAAAAAACATATATATTATTAATAAATTAAACAAAAGTTAGCTTCTTTTTTTTAAATAACTGATAAATAAACAAATTTGATAAAAAACAAAAGTACAGGAACACAAAAAAAAATTAAGACTTAAACATTAATTAAGGAACTAGATTACCTAAAGATCCAAGCCATAACAAAGGTAATGGCGGGAGCCATGTTGAACATAGCCGCCGTGAAAGTTGCCGTTGTCAATTTCATTCCAGCAAAGTATAAGTTCTGGTTCATCACTGGCCTGCTTTGTATTTATAATGGACCGTAATTATCATTGGAGAATAATATACGAAAAATAATTTCTTCAAGTTTGTAGCAAACTATAGCTAGTCATAATCCATGCATATATGCCAAACACACACGCTACAGGGGCAATAATGAGAATGTGCACAAAGATCATAGTGCACTTAATTTTTTTAGTGTTTTATTTTCTCTTCCACATTTGTAATAAAATTATATAATACTGAAAACATACTCTAGTAATTCCAGCAACATGATCTTCAGGAAAATGGAAATCGTCATCTTTGGCCTAATTTTTCTATTTGCATCAAAAAAACAATGGTTAAACAAATTAAAAACAAGAAAGAAAACTATACATTAGTATCCCATGAACAAACAGACTTTTATAGGAAGAAAGCAAAAGGACCGAATATTAGAGCTGCAATCGCGCTTCGGTAAACAGCATAAGTGTAATGATTCAAGCCTTTGTTTAGAGCAGACTTGACAACTAAACCATTCACAGCATAGGAAGTTTGCAAGAAAACCATGAACACAAATGGCTTAGTACAGGCATATACCCTATTAAGCCACTCTTTAGACATGATGGTTTTTTGGTATATGTTCTGTTTGATAGCGAAATGGTTTGTGGTGGTATTTATACACAATGGTTTTGATCTGGACTTTTTGTAAAAGTTTGAATGTCATTATTTCAGAAGAACTAATTACCTATTTTAGTATGTATAGATGATGGATATTGTTGTCTTATATGGGGAGAAATGTTTACAATATATCGTTGGGAAATTCGTGATGTACGTAATATATATATTTAGGTCATGTGTTGTTGAGCTGTCATCCATGTCACACAATTAGTATAATGACGTCATGAACACCATGCCATGCTTTTTTTATTGTTAGGGCGCCATAGATGGGGTGCGCCACCACAATAACGTCGCTATCAAAGAAAATGATAGGTCCACCCCACTATCAACCAAATGAATTAATTGTGTAAATCAATAAAAATGATCCACCTCGCCTAACTTTACCGCTTTCATTTTTTATTAAATTTTTTAATACGTTAATTATTATTTTAACGCGGTAGTGACTAGTTATCACACAACGCTTAAATTAACGGGTAGCTACTTATCCTGTATGCCAGTGACGTTACGCGATAACTAACTTTTGCTAGTTATCCCATAATAGATATAGCCTGACAAGAAATGTTCATTTCAAGTTAGCACTATATTTTAAGACTTATTTAAATCAAAGTAACTCTTAAGAGGTGGGCTGGGTTGATGTTCGAATTTTGCTTCCAGTAACTCTTTATCAAAAACTATTGAAAGTTATACATATCAAACATAAGTTGTGATTTATAGAATACGTACATATAGTTATTAGGATATTGGTTGGTTCCTTTGAATTTTGTGGTAAGGGGATGGTATGGATAAAAAAAAAATCTTAAATTAGCCATTGCCATCACTTTGATGTGGTAGTCAAGAGGTTTTCTGTAGAGTATTTTTTTCTAAGAAGCTTCAGGTTTGAATCCTGATTTATATGCGTGCTCTGAGATATAAACAGCACCATTATATATAAAGGGGATTCGAACCTGGATAATAAGATACAAATGTTATAACTTTTTTGACAAAACACCGTTACCAACGTGAAAGACGTCTTCATAAATAATCAAAGTGTACGAAACTTGACCTCCAAAGTTAAATGGTTATTGTTTTGCAGAATTAGATTCGTTGAAAAAAAATATTATTTCTACACGATCAATGCGCGCTTCACAAACTGATGATTGGTATTTGGTGAGGTTTTCCACTAAAATTCACTACTCTTTGAATTTGATTGGTAGGTGAAGTGAGTTTTGATTGTGATATTATGTGCCTAGCATGAATGTTATTTTATTTGTTTGTTTTCTTTCTTCTTCTTTTTTATTTATTTATGTTATTATTTTTTTCTTCATTTTGAGCAACCACTAAAGCTCATCTTTGCATTATCGATCATACACAAGATTACGGGTATTTTTGACAATGAGTTTTTAGAAGATTTTAGCTACAAGCTTTTAAGAAAAAGCTCATATTAAATAAAAAGGTTTGTTTGGTTAAGGTAGCTTCAAGCTTTTATGCTGGTAAAAAAAGCTCAACATTTGAACGCTACTATTACTAGTGTTTGAGAAAGAGCTAGCTACAAGCTTTTACATTTGAATTTACAAGCTTGGTAATTGAACTTCTATTAACTTTTGTTAATTTATACTCCTCCCGTCCCATTTTAAATTTGCATTTTTTCACTTTTGGTTGTCCAAATTTAAATGTCATTTCTATACATATAAATTCAATTTTCAATTGTGCCCTTACTATTACATATATTAGATGTTTCAATTTTCAATTTTTTGTTGTCCCAATTAAAATGCCATAATAACTTAAAGGACATTATTATCATTTTACAGCTCATAAAATAAAATGATCACACATTTCTTAATTTGTGTGTTTTGGGTCCCATGACATTTAAAATGGGACGGAGGGAGTATAATAGTTACACATTTAACCCTTATTCAAACTAACTAGCCCCACGACTTTTTTAAGGGCCGTAACCTTTTCTCACGTTAATAATTTTTTAAACAAATTACATCATAAAAACGAGCATTTTATTATCTTTAATATGAGTATGATATTGTTATACTTATTTAACTTTAAAAAATTAACATACTACGTGATTATCGGTTAGGATCGGTAACAAGTCGAGTCATGTGAGCTCAAGTCATGTGTAAGACCAAATTAGGGTTAGAACGAGTCGATAAAAAAAGGGTTAAATTAGTTTGGTTCGTATCGGTACGCTTTTGAGTCGAAAGGGGTCAGGTCAGAACATGTTTCAAATTAGAACAATGTCTGTTTAGAAAAGGATTCGGATCAAAATAGGCTTGTTTAAAAAATTATATATTTGAAATTACTATATATTTAAGCTTTGTTTCTTGATTTTCGATATCAGTTACACGCTTACAGCCTTTCCATGAATTACACGTCTACATTCGGGTATGTATGCACTGTCATCATGTGAATCATGTACTGACACTGATTATGCGGTTGATGTTAGGTTGTGCGCCCATTTCGTCTCACCACGCGGAGGCCCAGCTAGTTTTATTAAAAGCTTCTGCTACTCTGTTAAACACCTAAAAATATTTAAAAAGCTACAACTAACAACTAGCAGCTTCCAGTCATCAGCTCTCAGCTTCCAACCTTCAGCTAACAGCTAGTTTTGCCAAACATACCTTACATATATGTATTAAGTTTTCAAATATTAAAATACTTGAGATAAATTAAATATACAAGAGCTGGTCACTTTAATGACTCGAAAAACTACCTTATATTCGTTGTGCCTAGATAAAAGATTGTAGGATTGCAATCCCATATTTTGTTAAATTTAGAACTAATGTGAGTAAAATAACAATCCTTGAAATAAAATTAAAAATTCGTTAAAATTTGATTGATCTCCATATCATTTGATCTCTCCTATGAGACATCTAAACATAACATCATGTTAGACATCAAAAACATAACAGATTTAAGCAGAAAAGCTTAAATTATCTGATTGCTAGTTTTGTTGTTTGATTTTGGATAGCTTTCACGAGAGCTAACAGATCGAGCGTAACCTTACGGAACAACATAGGCATATGCCTACTTGTGTCTACACGTACTTTGTAGTTTTTGGCTTTGATAATTTCTTAAGCGCTTATCGGCTTTCAACGCGTTTCTTTGTTTGATTATACTAGTGCGTGTCAAGTTATGTAAACATGGATTCTCTATGCTCATTCATAAATGACGATACTCAAATGATCAAGATAGATCAAAATTAGAACTATATATGGTTTTTGCAATGACTTGGACCATACGGAATTTGAGGGCGGCACACTGTCATTTGTGTAAACTTGTAGAACAAACTGTGAACCCTAATATGGCTATATTAAGATAAGCATCTCGTGAATTATTATTTATTACTCTTAATTTCTATGATGGAAAATACACACGACTCCTCATGTAGCTCAATCACACTATTGTGTGAGGCATATAATTATTAATTATATTCACGTGTTCTTATTTACGGCTTTGTCTTGATATATTTTCATCGATTATTTCTTAACTTGATCATGCGCTTCCTAGTATCAAAGCTTTTGGGCTTTTAAAAATTATTAGTTAGGAGTAATGGTAAAATAAAGTGAAGATTAATAAGTTTAATGTTCATGATTTTGGTTTGTAGATAATTCGTATCAAAGAGCACTCTTGACAACATCTTTTTTATGGAAAGACTACATATGGTTTAAATACCATGTTAATCATGTATAAAATTGAAAAGTGTAATATTCGGCTCTTGGTATCACTAATATTGACCGCTTTGCTCACAAAGAGCTCATGAAATTGTTTTTTTGTTGCAGTAGTCTGGTGGTGTCGGTTGTGGCTATTTCGTGGTGTGGTGGTGTTTGACAATTGATCGAGAGAGTAAGAGGAGGCTGAGAGCAGTGACGGGTTGGATGAAGTCATGATATATATTAAACCTAGTACTTCCGATAGAAATACCTATTGGAAAATCTATCTGTAATCAAACCAAAATGTTGCCGTCAAACACCTCATAAATCCGTTAGTAACTACCAACAAACAAAGAATTCTATCGGTATCATCACAAGAAAATTGGTGTTTCACCTATGACAATTTTTAGTCGATAAATTTCATTGGTGATATTTCAACAGATTATGTAAGATTTCATTTAAATCAAAAATATATATATTGGAAGCCACTGGTATCCGTAGCTAATAATAGACAAACATATGTAACGCCATGAACCCAAGGAGTCATAGCGGTTAGGTTTACACATTTAACATAGCTTTTAAACTCAAAGAATTTCATATAAACACATCGGAAATCCGAACGTCTCGTACCACGGGGGTACATAAGTCATACATCGTCAAAACATCTAAATAAAGAACATAAACATATATATTATACAGTAAGGATGCTAGTTTTCAAGCCGGTTAGCTCCTACTCTAAGCCACACATCACTCAAACACATCCTACTAAATCTGACATTCATACTAAAAGTTTGCACATGAGTAAGTTCTAGCTTTCATAACTTTTAAATGTCACTAGAGTTGTAAACAAGCTATGCTGAGCCTTAATGGATTCTACCGAGCTGACTTGTTTATCTTAACGAGCTCGAAATGTGGGCCCGGACTTAGCTCGTTTATAAATGAGCGGAGCCTGAGCCGGCTTGGGAGCCAACTTGTTATTTTGAAAAATAACAATTTTTTATTTTCTACACAAGCTCATATACATAAAAATAAAAATAAGAAATTTTATTTTATATATATATATAAAACTCTTTTTAGTATATAAATTATAATTTAGCATTTTGAGCTTATTATCTAGATATACTAAACTAGACTTTTGGTGCCATGTAAGGTGCCATGTAAGTGAAATAAGTGTCATGATTTAATTTTCAGATATAGTAGACAGTTATGAAATGTAAACATAAAGTTAGTTCTGCCTTGGTGGCAGGGGTGTGTTGGCTTGATGTTGTTCTGTTCGTGTGCCCTGGTTTGAATCTTGTTAAAGATACATCAATATGTATTTTTTTCCTTTATATCAACTGAACATCATTTTTATTTTATTTAACCAATCGAATTCGTGTACTCTAACCAACTCAACGCCCGGTATCGATCATTCTTGGGTTTGGACAACTCCAGGTTTAGTGATCCCGCCACCCCATTGGTCCACCTCAACTTTATATATTTTACGCTTTAGTTTCAGTATCATGATGAATGTAACCAAACAATTTTTTAGTTTCGGTACCATAATGAGCATGACGTAAACCGACCAAATCATGTAGACTCACATCCTCAATGATTGCGACCGACAACGCTCGGGTTTTACCAACACACGATTTTAACGACCTATGCCACCATTGGTCCACCTCAACTTCGTTTTTTTTTTGTTTTAGTTAGGTACCATAATGAACGCAACCAAAACAGTAACAGACATGATGAAAGCTGCTCTAACTCACCGCCTCAACATTCGAGACCGAAAACGTCCAGGTTTTACCAACGTTGCTTATACCGTAACGAACGTAACCGATATTGATCAAATTCACGTCGACTCACTGTCGGATTTTACCAACGTCCGTGCATACTTTTTTAAACATGCTAAATTAACAAACTTTTTTAGTTTAGTTCCAATAACGAACGTTGCAAATATCCACCATATTCGGGTTCACTCTCTGCTACCACCATCGGGTTTTACCGACTGATTTCCCCGCGCAACGCGCGTGTAATTTACTCGTTCAAACTAAGTTTAAAATTCAAAAAGGAATTTTATACACACACAAGCTGCATCGACGGCCCTGGGTTCCGCTCGTTTAGGTACAAGCTTTTTTCAAGTATTTTTCAAGTGAACTTCAAGCTAACCATGAGCCGTTAACCTTTTGAACAACCCAGTCTAAGCATTACCCTAAGGTAAAGTTAACACATCATACCATGAGAGTACACGTCATACCTTTCCATGCTTGTACCACAGGAGTACATAAAATATGTATACACGCGTATGACCGTATCATACCTAATGTACTCGTACTATAAGAGTACATGACATTTCATAAATAGACGTAACATGCTTCACATTTAACAACACTCTTTGCAAGTGTGCCTCGCATAAGTCAACTACTTCCATTTCTTACTATTAGAATAGTGTAATAATGGTTTAAAATTCTACGAACGCTCCTGATACATTATTAGTTAACTTTATATTTAATTTAATCAACCCCCTATATATAAAGGATTGTATAATAATGTTGTAGATAAAAGTCTAATGATATCCACGTCGGACTTGCATACTAATACGATAGGGACAAGCATTCAGTGTTTTGCCAAGCAATTATATTTGGTGTGTATGATCATCCAATTAGTTTGTTGAAGATGATCACAATTTTCCATTATATGGGACAATTTTTTATTTTGGTAAAGATAGTCCACACACGTATATGTCGTATACAGATATGTAATCGAAGTTTTATATAATTTACTATAAAACGATTACAATAAAGTGGCAGGCAAACGGACAACAAGCTGCGCCGCAACCCCCTTTTGAACAGCAAAGCCAATCCTGTTAAAAACGAAGCTTTGAGACCTAGAAGCTGAAGAGGTTCCGTGTACGACGCGCTGAACCCTACTCAAAAATTTCACAGCCTCTGGAGCCAGAAAACCAAATGTATCAAAAGCAAATGGTAGAAAGATTAAATTATTATTCTTTAAATTTGATTATGCCCAAAAGTCATTAGTGTTATAGGTATATGTTTTCTTAATTAAATATGTTTCAAGTTGGGCATTAGTGCTGCCACATAACAATTGTTGTTGTTTCTAGTGACAAAGCTTTAGCAACTGTTTATGATTTCTAAAGTGATGCTCTGTCAATTGTCAGTCAATAATTGTGTGTATGTGCTGCTATAAATGATAAGGTTAGTAGAATTCAAGAATGAGAGGAGAAAAGTTATTAAAAAAAAAAATTAGAAATGTAAATATGCATAATAGTATTTTCAAGCTTCAACACCAATCATATCTTACAAATTCTTACCCATAATAATAATAATAACTAGGTTTAAAACCCGCCATGTTGCGGCGACTTGACGTAAATTCGGTCGTTATTGGTTAAGTTCGCCACGATCGAATTTGTAGGTGAACACCCGAAATAGTGTCAGCACACGTATAATTTATGATCAAAGTGGCATACGGTCGGTATCAGTTAGGTTTGTACCGGTACAAACGCTAAATTAGAAAAACAAAATACTAAACATATAGCTTATGATACAAAAAATAATATATAAAATGATGTTTATCCGGTTGAAAAAATACAGACGTTGTGGCAAGAATTCAGTAGGTATCGATAGGTTCGCCATGAAACTGGACTAAACCCAAAAAATATTTTCGAAAAATTAACATACTTGAAACAAAAAAAAACACGGGTGTTGCAGAGGCGAATCGACACACATTCGGCCGGTATCAGTTAGGTTCGTTATCGTAGCAGAAGTAAACATTAAAAATAATTTCGTTATTGGCTAGGTTCGTTACGGCACCGAAATAAAGAAACAAAATCGGGAGTTTTGACGATGAGCCGATGCGTATTTAGTTGGCATCGCGTAGATTCGTTACGATACCGAAACTAAATCTAAAACTTAACTTCGTCAAATTATAATACTTAAATAAAACTAAAAAAAGCCTTTAAAAGAAGAATCAAAATTCAAAGATATTTGAAAAAACATGATGTCCAATAAATAGATAAAAAAGATGCTCAATAGTCAACAACAAAGCAAAGATTCGAACCCGGGTAAAGTAACACTTCAAGTGCAATTTAACAAAATCAACTTCAGCCAACTTGCCAGCTAACAATATTGTCAGAATAATGAAACTTAAATCTTAAATGGTAAAACAGTTAATATTCTGTGACAACAGCTGCTGATATTTATTTATATAATAATAATAATAATAATAATAATAGAGGAGCAAAAAGACAAGAAAAAAGCAACATGCAAAGCTCGCGCAAAGCTCACTAGCCTTTAAGACAACACCATGACATAACAATACCATCTCCTACAAGTCGTTAACCAAATCATACGTCTTCATGAAAACCTATTATACACCAAGTCCCACCATCTAGCCTAGTTTGTGGTGAAGTAGATAGACTAATTTTCTTATTTAAGTCTAAATGTCCACCTCTAAAACATCATACTCAAGACCCAAATCAATAAAATCTAATCCTATTGGGTTAATTTTGATTTTTAAATACATCATACAATTGTAAATCATCTTTTGTACCCCAGACACCTTCCGGTTTCTCATATTCTGCATCCCATCGCATCGACCCACCATTACTCCAAAGGACAAGTCCAACGACATATGAAGATAACAACCTTTACAAGAGATCACAAACAATAGTGTAGAAAGATTTCTAAATAAAAGAAACGAAGATGTAAGGTCTTCTCAATATTTTTTTTTGTCAATAAGAGTAATCAGAGAGAGTTAGCAGATACACCTTCAGCAAAACAACAATCGGTTAGTCACCTGAAATTAACAAAAAGTATCCCTAATATTGTTAGGAACAAAGCGATGCAACGGAAGAACACACAAACGAGAAAACATGTTTATCACACAGTATGTAGGTTCCTGGATTAATCTAACAACTCGTTTCAGATCAATCTGTGTTAATAGTGAGCGGACATCACTAATAACACTCGGATTATGTTTAAGTAGAACCGAATCAACATCAAAAGAGGAAGAGAATATAAAGCTTGCCAAAATATGTCTAAGGAGCATGGTGAATAGTGCTCCTTTTATAGGAAGCCCCATGCTCCTTAGGGTTTCTATTAATTGGGCCAAATGGGCTTGTCCATTTGGCTTACAAGATAAAGTGGCCTTAAGCCCAATACAAAGTGTTAAATGAAAGTTATGTTAATATTACACTAACGAGCTATTTAATACAAAACCTAAGATAACAAAATAATGTCCAACAATCTCCCTCTAGGCTTTTGTATAGCAGTTTTCGTCTCTAACCCTTATTGATGATGTAGGTTTAGCATCTACCAATGTCTTCAAGATCTCCCATTAAAAACTTGTAGAGGTTCAGAGAAACGAAGGTGATTAACACCTCCATAATATATGACTGCTTCGCCTGTATTTGATCAAAGCTCCAACCATTTAAAGGACCAAATAGGTTATCCTTGAAAGCATCACCATGATAAATAGTAAGTCCATCTGCAGACATATTTTATCTCAAGAATTTTCTCAACTTTTTAGAATTCTTATCTATTTCAGTGGGGTAACTAAACTTCTTGCCCTTATAGACTTCAAAATCTGCAAACTTTTCCTTGCCCTCCTTTCTTGTTTTGTCATTAACCCAGTGAGCCACGCCTGCCTCTCTATCTATTTCACAGGTCTGTCTTGAAAAGTGATCCATGTCCATTTCAGAGAGAGTGTGCAGCTAACCATGTTGTCGATAAGTGAGATCACCATTGCATCTTCTAATTGCCCAAGCTCCACTTTCACGACTCCATTTTTTGAATATTATAGGACTAGCATCATGAAAGGGATCGTATCGGTCTTGAAAGATCCAACGAAAAGTGAAAGAAATCCATTTTCTCTTGCGAACGGTAGCTACTCCCTTCTTAGCTGGAGTATTTGACATTTTAGGCTCAGTAAGTATTGCGAAGGACCAACATTATCAATTACACTATCATTAAGCTCGTTGTTAATATCATACATTGACTTAATGTTGCTTGTGATAGCATACAATGAACCCAAAGATAACTCATCATATATCCCCTTATTGTTTTTCAATGTTTTGCTCCATGATTTGATCTTCTTGAAGACGCTTTTCTTCTTCTAGGTTTTTGGCCCGCCTTTGTGCTTCAGAATCATGGTGAGCATCTTCTGTGCTGTCTCCTTTATTTCCTACACCCCCATTACCACCATCATTTGTCAAATGAATCACGAATGTCATCATTATCTCCTTGTAAGGCCAATAATTTATGACTTGCGACATCAATATTAAGAAACTCGTAATATATTTATGGTCAAGCTAATAATTAAAGTGGGCGTGAATTCCAGATCTGAGACGAGAGCTTCGTTGCAAGCGCTTAACTTCAATAGGGAAAGGTCTACTAGAAGATTTGTGTTTTGCTATAAATAGGGACTTGTATTTGTCATGTGTGTGTGTGTATTGTATGGTGTAATCAAACTCCTAAGGGGAGCTCACCTTGGGTGGGATCAGTTCTTTAATATTATGAAAACTTTATTACCGATTACAGAGTCATTCAATATTATCATTACATTATTTGTTTGATCAGCACCCGTCTCGACCGCTTATCAAGAACAAAATTCCTTCGTTGTTTAGATTTGGTGTTAGAGGACCTACAATTGGCATTAGAGCGGGTTTGAACCAATTGATTCAAATTTGTTCTTGATATTCGGGTTCTAATTCCGCGATTACCTGAACCGAGACGTTAATTTTCGAAGTTTTTGAAGATCCGTTGAAGCTTTGGTAATAAAGTTTGAAGATTTTAGATATAAAAGCGCTTGAGGTTCTTCTTGGATTCGCATATCTGGATCCACCGCAGTTTAGAGGTTCATTTTTAGTTTTTTTAATGAAGTTTTAGTGGGCTTTTATGAAGAACAAGAGGTTGTTTTGGTTTGAATAGAAGCATATGTTGCTTTACCTGGTGAAGATATCACTGATCAATGTTCGTTTTTGGATTTCACATGTTTATGTACAAGATTTGTGAGCATTTCATGGTGATTTGGGGGTTTTTTGAAATGAAAAGTGGTCTAGTATGTATGAGTCAAATGTAAAGAAAGTCAAAATCGGCATGAGTCCTCAACTTTAACAGTGGATCCAGTACGCTTGATGTTTAATTTGATGTTAGAAGGCTTTAGTTTGATGTCTATGTTCATCAATGAAGTGGATTTGGGTTTGATTTTCATCAGATTATATCTCAAAAATTGATAAACAATTGATGTTGGGTTGTATGCCATTATTTTTAATTGTTATCATATGGCAACTCAAAAAGGACTAAGTGATAACTTTCCCCTGCACAACCTAATTTCTATTAGTTTCCATCTTTTGTGGCTAGCAAATTAAGGTTTTGGACCCACATCGTTGAAATATGAACTGATATTTCTGTTAGTTTTGGGGATTTCTATTAAAATCAATGTAGGCTGATGCTATTGATGAACCACCAGACTATTATCATTTGGGTTGCGATTATTGCCAAGGACGTTTTGGTTATTTTTGAAAGTTTCTTTTATAGGAGGTAAAATTTTGAAGGTTAGTGATTGGGTTGACCAAAGAAAGTCAAATTGATCGGGTCTTCGCCATTGTTTGACCGAGAGTTCAAAATTTATTATTTATATTTTTTCCAGACGATCGAGAAGTTGCAACCGTGTGGTGAACTTCGAACATATTGGATTTGGATTTGAAGAGGAACTAATAAGTTGTGTCATTCAATCATTGAACCTGGTAATTCGAAATCGAGTTATGGATATTCGAGCTCATCTCATGCCTATATAGCGTAATATCCGAGATAGTGAATAAATAAGCGAGAAATCCTTCATGGATTAGGTGGGTCATACCTTGAGGGGGTGAATTGAAACAAAGAGGATTCAGATTTTATCGGGTGATTTGTGACGATGTGTGACACGGTTAAACGATTAATTTCATAAGTCAAGGGGTGATTGTAAGGCCAATAATTTGTGACTTGCTGATATACGTTTATTTATACATCTCGAATCCCTTGTAAAGTTGTGTATATTTAATGGTTTGAGTTCGGTTTAGTTCATGTTTCTTTGATCTTATATTAATTTAGGACTTAAATCAAGTTTATATATATTTATCGTGTTTTAAATATTTTGGTGTCTTGCATGTTAAACTCTAATTTTTTCTATCATTTCATGTGAAGTTTAAGTTCGGTTTTGCTCATCATTGGTTACATAATTAGTTCACTTAGAGTTTTGATTTGTTTTCATGTAGATGGTGTTTTGAGAGTCAAGGAAAAGAAGGCCAAGATGGTTCCTATCGTTGCTTGGAGTTCAAGGAAGAGATCAAGCTTGATTTAGCAATAAAATAACAAGAGAATTTGGAATCCCCTCCTGGTGTGCGCCGCGCTGCGCGACCGGGGATGCCAAGGCCCGTCGCACGGCGCTTAGGCAATCTGATCGGCTATATTTTGCAATTTAAGGCCCAAATCGTTTATATAAAGAGAGGATTGCAAACCTAGACGAATATACAACTTAATTCCAGCGATTTTGGGAGAAAAATCAAGGTTTTGAAGGAGTTTTGAAGCTAGGAATCGAAGAGGATCAAGAGTTCTTTCAAGGAGGTGTTCAAGGATCAATCACCAACGGTTTTATCGCTATAACTTTCATTCCTTGTTCATTGTTTCTATCATGTCTTTTCTCTTTGTTTTTAATACTTGTTTGGGATTATTTTTAAGAATGATTCTAGGCTAGACTTCATGTCTACCTAGGTTTGATGAACATGTTTGACGCTTGATTCTTGATTTGGACGATTGTTTTGATTATTGTTTTGTTGATTTAATAGTAAAGACTTGATTTTGCTTTCATGATGCATATGAGTGTTTGTTATCTTGATTGATTGTTAACTATTGCTTCACATAGATCTTTTATCTCTTGATTTTGGTTCGTTAGATTTAAGGTTCATGTTTAATCAATTACTTGGTGTTTTGATTATTGTGATTGAATAGGCCTATTAGATCATAGAAGCTTGTTGATCGTTGATTAGGATTTTGAATGTTCTGCTAAATTCCAATAGCTGTAAGGTGAGGAGTTGTCCATGTGTCTTGGTCAATCGCATTCTAGGTTAGATAAGTGACAATATTCTTGCTTGTTTATTGTGTTGATCCTTGTTCATGATGTCGTGTCTAGCTTATCAAGTTATCTAGGGTTTAGTGTTTCGTGAGATTGCTTGCCTATGATACTATTAATTTACCCTATTGATAACTGTGAAGAAATCATTCCAACTGGTTGCTTAATAATCTAATAATTATTCTTTGGGATTTCGTTTGATTCGGTTAAGGGTCCTTTAGGGCTTGTTAGATGAATATGTTTAGATATCAGTTTCCATATCATGTTAGTTGTCCATTGCTTGATGATTGTTGATGCATGGGATTCTTACCTAGGTAGATTCATTCTCTTATTGGTTTCGATCTTGTGTTTGATTGCTTGTTTCTAGGTTACTTGTTTATTTACTTTCTTAGTTTAATATTAGTTAAAAAATCCCCCTTAAAACATTAATAATAAATAGTTGTGTCGTAACTCGAGTCTAATTAGTTAATTTACGTAATTTATAGAGTCATGTGGGTTCGATATTGCGGATCAATTATTAAAATTAAAAAAATTTAATTATATTTAGTTTCTATTAATTTCACTTCCCTCAAAATTTCATATTAAATTCACCCTTCTTTTCTTCAAAAAATTTTGAATTACCCTCTTACTTTTAAATCTAATTTAACCACGTATTTAACCTATCTTTTTTTTTCTTTTTCTTCATTCCTTCTTGTTCTTTTTCTTCTTCTTCATCTCTCTACACCCACCATAATCTTTCATCCTTAATTCTCTAACTCACTCAATTCTTATCCAAATTCTTTGATTCCGGGCTCTAATCTTATTATTTTTGCGAGAGGAATTCACGTGTGGTGTCGGTTTCCATCAATTTTATCTCGATTTATGCCGGATTCATGTTGAGTGTAAAGAACCCTAAGAACCAGTTTGAGGATTTTCAATTTTAAGTGTTATTTCTTATAATGGAAGCTTAGTACATCTTATTTCATCGCTAAGAAGGTATGTATTTCACTTTTAATTGAATCTTAGTACATCTTATTTCATCACTAAAAGGTTAATTGATGAATTAGTACCCTAGAGATGTCATAAATATGTTAGGGTTTGAGTTTTGATGACAACAGTTTGCTGACAGATTAATTTTCGTTTATTTATTGGTATGTAACTTGTTGTTAAATGATGATTATTGAACTATTGTTGATTCTAGGACATAGTACTACGAGTCTAGTTTCCAGAAAGGTAAAGTTTGTAATTCTTGGACGAGTTTTGAATAGTTTTTATGATTTTACAAAAACACTGGTTAAAGCTGATTCGGGAAGTTATATTCTGGTCTGTCTTTCCGACACCATAACTCCCTAATGACAAAACCTAACGGGTTGGTTCAAGTTCTGAAAATTAGTATTATGAGTTTTGAAGATAACTTAATTGGTCTTGCACAATTTGGTTTAATGAGTTGATAGAACCATTAAACAAGTGTTTGTTGTGCAATCTGCTGAACTGTTGGTACATATCTGTAATGGTTGAATTATTGTGAGTTTTGTATGCATGATAAAAATATAATAAAAATTTTTTTAGAAACCTAATTCATATATTCTAATGTGGTAAATGTTGTAGAATTTATACTTAATCTTTATTTTAGTGAATAAAATCAGTTTGTACATGCTATAATCTGTCTCGTGAACTAAGTGATCATAAGTTAAGTTTTTTGATGAATGTTTGGTTGATTTGCCATGATACGATGTGTGGATACATGTTAGGACTTTTAGTACAGTTGACATTGATTATTATCACCAGTGAGTCGTTGATTCAAGTTTGTGTTTGTGTATACATTATGTCTAATGTGATTGTGCGTGATAGTCGTCGTGCTATGTGTGGACGTACCACTGTACCTAGGAAGGGTGAAAACCATCATGGTGGGCATCATTTGCTGGATCACATGAGGATGGTTTTGGTAGTGGCGATGTCGATGGTCTACAAATGCATACTTTTGGAACACATCATATATCGTGCCTCGGGATACCTATGGGAAGTATGTTTTTAATTTTAACACTTTCATTATTTATGTTACAAATATACTTACTTCGTTATTTCAATATTATAGGTTTGCGAGTCATGAGATTCATAGGAATATCATAAAAATACTAATCGAGCACTATGATGAACCTTGGGCTATATTCAGAATGGTGCCAAAGAATGTGATCGCTCGTATGTTTTCTCGTTTTCGGGTAATATATTAGTTAATTATTTTATATCTGCTTGGTTTGGTTTGTTTCGTTTTAAAAGTTATACGATTTGGTTTTGGTTTACATAAATCAAAAACCGTTACCAACGGTTTGGTTTATGGTTTGACGAAAAACCGTGAAAACCGGACCATGAACACCCCTACTTGGCTTTAAGGTTTTGTCTCACATTAACCCTTTACTAGTTATGATGCTAATATTTTAACAATTTTAGGTTCAAAAAGTTATATCCGAAATGGAAAAAGAACTAGAAAATGAAAGGAAGTCAAGAAACGAGTTGGAAGAACAAGTGCAATGAACGGAACAAATGGAAAAAGAACTTAAGGAAAATGAAGAAAGGAGACAAAAACAATTTGATGAGTTTATGAGAAAGTTTGATGTTGGTAGATTAGGATGCATATTTGTAATTACTTCCGTTTAAAAATTTATATTTATGTAGAAGAATTTCATTTTATTTTAATGATATTTTTGTATCGTTTCATTTATATATTCTCCATTATTAAACTTTTCGCAAATGTCACTAAATGTGAATTGCAATCAAATTCATGTGATTATAATTCATTTTGGTCACATTTTAAATTATCATATGTCACAAAAAGGTTACATTTGGGTGATTATAAACTATATATAGTCACATTTTACTAAATAATTTGTGTCTAACGTATGTATATGGTCACATTCATTAAAGATAGTGTCACTAAAAGGTATATATTGGTAATTTTGTGTTAACAATTGTGTGATAACTAACTACATATAATCACTGCCTACATAAATATTTGTGTCTACATCCCATAAACAGGCACAGTCATTAGAAAAGACTGTGACTACAAGTATGTTATAGAGTCACGTAACTACGTAATATATGTCACTAAAGAGAAATGTAACAACAAATATTCAAAGATAGTATCACTGATGGATACACAACAATAACACTTAAAATAAGAGATGTCACTAGAAGGCATGTAATAGTCACAACTTAGATTAACAATTGTGTGATAGCTAAGTACATATTGTCACACTGTTCAAAATTATTTGTCACTAAAATACATAAAAACTTACATTTATTTAATAATAGTGTGACAACAAGTGTGTTAGGGTCATGTAACTACGTAATATACGTCACTAAATGGAAATGTAACAAGATATTTTCAAAGTTAGTATGACTAAAGGATACACAACAGTGAAACTTAAAAGAAGATAAGTTTATATTAAACGTTTTAGGTCACATTTTAATTTGTGTTATGTCACTAGAAGATTTAATAGTCACAACTTAGATTAACAACTTGGTTTCTAATTTTGATCAAATACCAACCAATAGTCACACTCAAAAAACGATTTGTGTCTCTAAAACCTAAACAAGAGTCACACTGAACATAGTGCAATGTGACCATTTCAAGTAAAACGTCACATTGAAAAAAAAAATTCATGTGACCAGTTGTTGATATATTGCCACTAACCAAAAAAACATATGTTACTGTAAATGGTTTATATTGACATTATTTGATAACATTGGAACAAAAATCACTGGTCTATAGTGACACCTCTACTCTACGGTGACTGATTTTTATATGCTACAGTCATGATTTTTTGTGTGTCACCAAACAACATCTTCAATGGCGTGACCTTTGGTGACATGTTTAGCGAAAAAAAAAGCGTCACTAACTACCTACAGTGACGATTTTTGTGTGTCACCGAAGCCCGATTTACATGTTTTGCCCATTTAGATCTTATACATCTTTTACATATTTCTATATCAAGCAAAAAAGAAAATATTCCATTTGTTTACATACTTTTTATATTTTACGATTGTAAGACGAACGTAAAACGATTGTAAGACGAATGTAAAATGAATGTAAGTAATAAAAATGAACAAAACTAACTATAAAATTTAACAATGAATATGTTTACATAAGTTACTTATTTTACGTATTTCAGAAAAAAAAAGTCCAAAAATACAACAACCAATAAATGTATGAAATGTAACTGACCTAGTTCTAAAATGCACTTGAATCCTGCAAATAAAAAATTGTAAGACGTAAACTTAAGAAAGTATATATTTTGACCTTTGTGATTTTCAATATATTTCAATATCTATGCACATAATTTAAATGCAGGTATATTGTTTCAACGGATTGATTGAGTACTTAAATTCCTTAGACTACTTCATGTTTGTCATAGTTGGAGAAATGATATATAAGATTGGATTTTGGAATATAATTCATTTCAAGTCTCTTTGTGTAACTTTGGTTTTAAGTCAAAATTGTACGCAGAAAAAAGGGGATGACCAAACCATGTGTACACGATTTAGCGTTTCTTATATAATACGCCAAAAGTGGCGTAGAGTATGCCAACCAGTGGCGAAGCTTGGGCTTAGTCACGGGGATGACCGAAGTCACGGACTAAAAAATTTTCGAGTCGACGATTCGGTTCGTGCCGGTGATTCGGGTCGGGCCGGATCAAACAATCATCATCATCATCATCATCGTACTCAGTATATCCCACCAATAACAAAGCTATGATAGGGTCGGATCACAATATAACATGTATATATCTAATTTTTCATCATTTATTCAAACAATTGTTCTTATAATAAAAAATCAAAATAATTTTTAACCAATAAATACTTAAAATATTCATGATAATGTGAGAGGAAGGGTGAGTAGAGATAAGCAAATTCAGTATTGGTACCGGTACCGAAATCGGTACAGATTTGGTACCGTCTATACCGAATATGTACCAAAGTTTTGATTTTCGGTATCGGTATATCTCAAATTTTACCTTCAATACAGGTACTGAACCGAATATTTTGGTATCGGTATGGTATGGTACCGATCTCATCCCTATGGGTGGAATACCTAGAAGAGGAATTGTAAAGACCTAAAATATTTATAAGAACAAATCTTTTACTATTCGACTACTATTTTGTAACTTTTGTTTATAAATAATGCGATATTTTAGAAAAAATAACTAAACGATGGGGTATTATATTTATAAAAAAAAAATCAGTGGTGACCGGTAGCATTTTGGAAAAATACATCGGGGGTGACCGCGCTTAATACCTATAAAAATTTTCAAGGAAAATCGCGAAATTTACCCTACCAACGGAGAAAACGGCAGTGGCCGGGGCCACCCCCGGTCCCCATTGAGCTTCGCCCCTGATGCCAACACCAGTTTTCGATTGATACTTTAGTTCATCTTTCACACTTAAGTTTTCTACCTCATTTGCACTTTAGAACTAATGCTTTCTTTGTGTAGTGGTGCATAGGTAAGACTATGTAATGACGAACTTGTAACATCCCGTTTTCTAGTTTCGGTTAATAAATGAAAATACGAGTTATTATGAGTCGGGCTAGTGTTGGGTTAAATGGATATGGGTTATGGACTTGGGTTATAAAAGAAAGAAGAAAGACCATGGGCTTAGGCCCATGATCCATAATTATATAAACCTTAAATCACCCATTTACCTCATTTCACACATATTCCATATACCACCAAAACACACACTTAAGCTCTCTCTATCTCTCTAGTTCTCTCCCTATCTAAACCGAAACCATGAAGGAAACCGAGCACCGACCCGAGTTAATGATAGTTTTATGTCGTATGAGCTTAAACCCGTTAGATATGGTCACGAAATGACGAACCGACACCGTTAAACCGTTTAAGTCACGAGATCCGGGTGGATCCGGGTATAAACCGAACCTAATATGAGTTTAGGGATCACCCTAGCTCAGATCTGGATCGAACGGGGCGAAAAACGGTGAAAAACGAGTCAAAACTCATTTTTCTGGCGAAATCGCGTGTTTCCGGCGACAGCGCCGAAAAGGCGGCTGGTACGAGGATACGATGTCAGAGAATGTTTCTGACATTCTCTAACCTAACCCTAGCTCGTTAACGGAGAGTTAATGAATTAGAGGTAATTCGTGACCTGATTCGCTAAGGAAAGAATAACGAACTAGCCTTAGTTCGTGTCCAGATTCGTTAAGGAAAAGATAACGAATTAACCTCAATTCGTTATAATCATTCGTTAAAAGAGATAACGAATTAGAAGTTTGATGAATGACAGAACAGTCCCTGGATTTATAAAAGAATGATTTAATTACAAGAAAGCCCTTGAACTTTTATGTAGCAAATTAATCAATGATTCAAAATGCTAATGGAAAATGCGATAAGACAGTTAATAGAAATAAATTTTTACCAAGCTGACCTGGCAGCTCGACCCCAGCCAGGGGCTCTGCCCCTTGGACCCTGCTAGGGGCGCTGCCCCCGGACCCTCGTTCGTTGTGGGTTATATAAAGATAGAAATACAATATGAGTAGTAATAGTTAATTAATACATGTAATCATTATACAGTTAGCCGCGCACAACTCAAGAAAGGAATAACTATTAACGGTGAACGTAACCGCATTCAGGTGAGTTCTAGCCCCATTCCTTGTTATGTTTTCGGGGCTGTGTGCATACTCGATGTGATTAGTTAATACCCTTATCCTAAGAGATAAGTGTATGCCATATATGTATGATGTGAAAGATGTGAATGATTGCTTGTCGGTGCGTGAACGATCTTCGGATATTGCACGTATTGACAAGTTATGATTATGGATATAATGTTGTGCATAATGTATGAATGATATGTACGTATGTTACGAATGGATATAAGAGATAGTCAGGTACAGAATGAAGGGACTGAGCCCTAATAATACTCAAGATAGAAATGGACTGAGCCCTAATAATACTCAAGGCAGAAAGGGACTGAGCCCTAATAATACTC
This sequence comes from Bidens hawaiensis, assembly GCF_021521415.1. Taxonomy (NCBI): domain Eukaryota; kingdom Viridiplantae; phylum Streptophyta; class Magnoliopsida; order Asterales; family Asteraceae; genus Bidens; species Bidens hawaiensis. Next base: position 795,783 of record NW_027491931.1, read on the forward strand.
AAGGCAGAAAAGGGGACCGAGCCCTAATAATACTCGAGGCAGTAGGGCGTAATACTCTTTAAAACGTATAAGTATGTAAAGTATTGATAGATGCAAAGTATGTAAAGAAAGAATAAAAGGAAGAATGAAAGAAAGAATGTATATATTTATATATGTACGAAAGAAAGAGGTACATGTTAAGAATATAATACGTATCTTCGGATGCGTATGTATAAGTAGGCGAAGGTATTGTATATTACATGATTAACTAGAACTCACTCAGCGTAGCTAACTTTTAGTATGCATGCAGGTGAGTAGAATGAGACAGCTGGGTTGAGCGAGGGCACATGGCAGAAGAATAAAGGTCTGGCATCTGAAGACCTAAGATGTTTATGTTTAATGTTATGATATTTTGAAAGACAAGAATGCTTATTTTAAGACAAGTCATGGATTTTTATGTAAAGTTTTATGAATGTTTAATGTTCCGCGAATGTTTTAATTAACTCTGATGTTTAGAACTGTGTTTATGAGTAAATCCAACGTCCAAAGTAGAGCACCGGTAACGGGGCCTTACAGAACTCTCATGGTAAGGCTTTGGATCACTAGATGTCGAAGGATGATGTAACACCCCGACCGATGGCGGATTATACATCGGGGCGCTACGAATTGTTTCATTACTCGCGACACTATTTGGGTGTCAATATTTAATAAATACATTTCATTGCGCATGCGCATAACACACCATAAAGTAACATAAATCACATATCATAACTCAAAATATTCAAATACATAAATTTGTCTTGTTATATTTTAAACTAGGTCCAAAGTAAAAGAAAACATCCTACGTGTCCTCGAGTTTCCAAAAGCAGCAACAGCAAACCTGAACATGTGTTAAAATAAAACGTCAACACTTGCGTGTCGGTGAGAAATCAAGTTTAATAGATATAAATAGATAATAACAAAGCACTGCGCGCAACATGTGTATAACTGGTGTTCAACATAGTGTGTAAACAGATTGTGATCAAGCCTAAATAGATCATAGCACATAGTTCATAGCGTGCTCCAAATCGAGCAAAAACAAATAATCAAACGTGTATGTGCAAACAAACCAAGAAAATTGTAAACGATAGGTCTCCCGTGTTCGTCTAATGGATCCATGAAAACTTCGGAATAGGCCGATCAAAGCGGTTAATGATCCACACATACAAATATACAACACTAGTAAACGTCCATAACACATGGGTTTTGCGCATAAAATTTCATAAACAAGTTTAAGACTCAAGTTGTACGAACACATGAACATCCCAAAACGTTGAAAGAAAAAGGGGATTAGGTACGAGATTACTCACTTGTAAAAGGTGTGTTGAAAGATAATGCAAGAACCAACTTTTAAACAAGCGAAAGTTAACCTATAAATAAGAGGTTATTGGTTTAACGATTGGTTTTTATGTCTTGAATATATGCAAGTCACTTAAACAAATTATTTAAAAAAAATATATATTAAATATTTACCGAGATTTCTGGGCAGAAAAGAAGAGAAGACGGATTGCAAAGAGGGGAGTTGGAGGCGTCGCTGAGGATCTTCGGCTGAGAGTAAGGGAGAAAGATTTTGGGGAGTGTTTTAAGTGTTTGAGTGTAGTGTTTAATTATCCAAGAAATTAGTTGTATTTATAGGAAAACCCTAGGGAACACATCCCTTGAATTGGGGAAAAGATCTTATCAAATCAAAGCAAAAGATATCAAAAGCAAAAGATATGGTGGCAGCTACAGGGGATGGGGAAGGCTGACAGGTTACTGTTCATAGCATGGGAGGGGTCAGTCAAAGTACTGTTCAAGACATGGAAAAGAAGATTTTAAAAGATTATGCCAGTTACTTTTTCTAACAACCCAGAGGGTTGGTAAGCAAGCTACGCCGAAAGTGACTTTTCGGACAGATGTCAGATCTGGCCTACTGTGCCCATACCTTGGCAGGTATAGCACAGAAGATAAGATATTTCAAAAGCATACAGGCTGGCTTAAACTGGAGAAAAGACTTAAGTGTCTAGCGCGAGAAGGCTAGAGTGCGCGAGGGCGAAGGCAGACAGAACAATCCTTAGCGCGCCGCGGGAAGAACTACAATCCTTAGCGCGCCGCGGGAAGAACTACAATCCTTAGCGCGCCGCGGGAAGAACTACAATCCTTAGCGCGCCGCGGGAACAGTTCGCCTCCCGAATCGCAGGAACAGCTGGTCTTCACGCAGGCTTCCTTGTAAGGAGTCTGGCGCGTGGAGCTGCGCAGACATCCTTAGGCGGGAAGAACCAAAGGACAAGCAAAGAGTTAAGAGAAAGAGGTTCAAGGCTTAAGGGTTAAGCAGAGGGGCGGGACGGCGATAAGAGAGAAAAAGGGGCGGGACGGCGACAAGAGAGAAATAGGGGCGGGACGGCGGAAAGGAATTATTATTATTAGTAATATATTTTTGATAAATTTATAAAGATTATAATCAAATTTTAAATCTTAAAATCGGATCCGAAAACAAGTACCTGGGTCGGGTCGGATTTGGGCAGATGTCACAGTCTCCCCTACTTTAAGAAATTTCGTCCCGAAATTTATCTCGAAGTAGGATGCGCAGAGAAAAGGTGCGGGACAAGCAAACTTAGTTCGTGAAAGCGCGTAGCGTACTCGCGCGCTTCGCCACTGTAATTCAAGTTCCAAAATTTCTCCTCAAGGCGCTTTACTTCGTTGGGAGAGCAGAATTCTCGAGTCAAAAGATCCTTGAATTCCTCCCAGAGCATGCTAGAAGCAGCCTCTGCGCAACGCGCGTGAGCTACTCCGTTCCACCATGTAAGCGCCCTTGATTCCAGGACACTTGAGGCGTATAAGGTTCGTCGGTCTGGAGGGCAATGGGTAATGGAGGAAAGTGTTCTCAATTTTCTCGAGCCATTGGAGCATTACGGTGGCTCCTTCGAGCCCTGTGAATTTCGGAGGGTTACCCGCATTAAAGGACTTAATATTGTATCCGGAGGGGTTGGTATTATTTTGATTTAAGGCTTGGGCTATTGCGGCGGCCATTTCCTGGGAACGACGCTGCATACGTCTGCGCGAGGCTTCTCTCCTCATATGACGGCGAGCTGATAGCGGAGGCATTCTATAAAAGTTTTAGTTTTTGCTAATATCTTGGTATGGGAAATCGTTTTAGCGCAAAGTATATCATTGTAAAGCTTGTTTCGCGGAGTTAAATGCTATCAAATTTTGAAGTAAAATATGAATTTAAATGCAAACTTAATACAGGTAACGAATTCGAATTGAAAATCGACAATTCATGCATCACCATGACTTTTCAAATCTTCAATTTAAAATATACGAGTAAATGAGTATTGGAGGTTGACAATTCATGTATCACCATGACTTTTCAAATCTTCAATTTAAAATATACGAGTAAATGAGTATTGGAGGTTGACAATTCATGTATCACCATGACTTTTCAAATCTTCAATTTAAAATATACGAGTTAATGAGTATTGGAGGTTGACAATTCATGTATCACCATGACTTTTCAAATCTTCAATTTTAGAACATAAAGTTAATGGGGATTGAAAATTAACTATTCATGTATCACCATGACTTTTCGGATTTTCAATGTTAAGTCCCAACAACAAACGAATATGTAAGTAAAGAAACGAACTGAAATTTAACAATAAAAATCGAAAGATCGTGGATAAAACATGAAATCATGTGCTGCGTATGCGCAAGCATATTTTATAAATATCGAGTAATTAACAATTAGCGCGCAATCATGAGATTTTTCTCATGCGCGAGAAGGGACTCTTAGGTATTCTAGGTCGTTACGTCTAACCACCTAATCCTAAAGTCACGGAGCTCTGATACCAATCTGTAACACCCCGACCGATGGCGGATTATACATCGGGGCGCTACGAATTGTTTCATTACTCGCGACACTATTTGGGTGTCAATATTTAATAAATACATTTCATTGCGCATGCGCATAACACACCATAAAGTAACATAAATCACATATCATAACTCAAAATATTCAAATACATAAATTTGTCTTGTTATATTTTAAACTAGGTCCAAAGTAAAAGAAAACATCCTACGTGTCCTCGAGTTTCCAAAAGCAGCAACAGCAAACCTGAACATGTGTTAAAATAAAACGTCAACACTTGCGTGTCGGTGAGAAATCAAGTTTAATAGATATAAATAGATAATAACAAAGCACTGCACGCAACATGTGTATAACTGGTGTTCAACATAGTGTGTAAACAGATTGTGATCAAGCCTAAATAGATCATAGCTCATAGTTCAAAGCGTGCTCCAAATCGAGCAAAAACAAATAATCAAACGTGTATGTGCAAACAAACCAAGAAAATCGTAAACGATAGGTCTCCCGTGTTCGTCTAATGGATCCATGAAAACTTCGGAATAGGCCGATCAAAGCGGTTAATGATCCACACATACAAATATACAACACTAGTAAACGTCCATAACACATGGGTTTTGCGCATAAAATTTCATAAACAAGTTTAAGACTCAAGTTGTACGAACACATGAACATCCCAAAACGTTGAAAGAAAAAGGGGATTAGGTACGAGATTACTCACTTGTAAAAGGTGTGTTGAAAGATAATGCAAGAACCAACTTTTAAACAAGCGAAAGTTAACCTATAAATAAGAGGTTATTGGTTTAACGATTGGTTTTTATGTCTTGAATATATGCAAGTCACTTAAACAAATTATTTAAAAAAATATATATTAAATATTTACCGAGATTTCTGGGCAGAAAAGAAGAGAAGACGGATTGCAAAGAGGGGAGTTGGAGGCGTCGCTGAGGATCTTCGGCTGAGAGTAAGGGAGAAAGATTTTGGGGAGTGTTTTAAGTGTTTGAGTGTAGTGTTTAATTATCCAAGAAATTAGTTGTATTTATAGGAAAACCTTAGGGAACACATCCCATGAATTGGGGAAAAGATCTTATCAAATCAAAGCAAAAGATATTAAAAGCAAAAGATATGGTGGCAGCTACAGGGGATGGGGAAGGCTGACAGGTTACTGTTCATAGCATGGGAGGGGCCAGTCAAAGTACTGTTCAAGACATGGAAAAGAAGATTTTAAAAGATTATGCCAGTTACTTTTTCTAACAACCCAGAGGGTTGGTAAGCAAGCTGCGCCGAAAGTGACTTTTCGGACAGATGTCAGATCTGGCCTACTGTGCCCATACCTTGGCAGGTATAACACAGAAGATAAGATATTTCAAAAGCATACAGGCTGGCTTAAACTGGAGAAAAGACTTAAGTGTCTAGCGCGAGAAGGCTAGAGTGCGCGAGGGCGAAGGCAGACAGAACAATCCTTAGCGCGCCGCGGGAAGAACTACAATCCTTAGCGCGCCGCGGGAAGAACTACAATCCTTAGCGCGCCGCGGGAAGAACTACAATCCTTAGCGCGCCGCGGGAAGAACTACAATCCTTAGCGCGCCGCGGGAAGAACTACAATCCTTAGCGCGCCGCGGGAACAGTTCGCCTCACGAATCGCAGGAACAGCTGGTCTTCACGCAGGCTTCCTTGTAAGGAGTCTGGCGCGTGGAGCTGCGCAGACATCCTTAGGCGGGAAGAACCAAAGGACAAGCAAAGAGTTAAGAGAAAGAGGTTCAAGGCTTAAGGGTTAAGCAGAGGGGCGGGACAGCGACAAGAGAGAAAAAGGGGCGGGACGGCGACAAGAGAGAAATAGGGGCGGGACGGCGGAAAGGAATTATTATTATTAGTAATATATATTTTATAAATTTATAAAGATTATAATCAAATTTTAAATCTTAAAATCGGATCCGAAAACGGGTACCTGGGTCGGGTCGGATTTGGGCAGATGTCACAGTCTCCCCTACTTTAAGAAATTTCGTCCCGAAATTTATCTCGAAGTAGGATGCGCAGAGAAAAGGTGCGGGACAAGCAAACTAGTTCGTGAAAGCGCGTAGCGTACTCGCGCGCTTCGCCACTGTAATTCAAGTTCCAAAATTTCTCCTCAAGGCGCTTTACTTCGTTGGGAGAGCAGAATTCTCGAGTCAAAAGATCCTTGAATTCCTCCCAGAGCATGCTAGAAGCAGCCTCTGCGCCACGCGCGTGAGCTACTCCGTTCCACCATGTAAGCGCCCTTGATTCCAGGACACTTGAGGCGTATAAGGTTCGTCGGTCTGGAGGGCAATGGGTAATGGAGGAAAGTGTTCTCAATTTTCTCGAGCCATTGGAGCATTACGGTGGCTCCTTCGAGCCCTGTGAATTTCGGAGTGTTACCCGCATTAAAGGACTTAATATTGTATCCGGAGGGGTTGGTATTATTTTGATTTAAGGCTTGGGCTATTGCGGCGGCCATTTCCGGGGAACGACGCTGCATACGTCTGCGCGAGGCTTCTCTCCTCTGATGACGGCGAGCTGATAGCGGAGGCATTCTATAAAAGTTTTAGTTTTTGCTAATATCTTGGTATGGGAAATCGTTTTAGCGCAAAGTATATCATTGTAAAGCTTGTTTCGCGGAGTTAAATGCTATCAAATTTTAAAGTAAAATATGAATTTAAATGCAAACTTAATACAGGTAACGAATTCGAATTGAAAATCGACAATTCATGCATCACCATGACTTTTCAAATCATCAATTTAAAATATACGAGTAAATGAGTATTGGAGGTTGACAATTCATGTATCACCATGACTTTTCAAATCTTCAATTTAAAATATACGAGTAAATGAGTATTGGAGGTTGAAAATTCATGTATCACCATGACTTTTCAAATCTTCAATTTAAAATATACGAGTAAATGAGTATTGGAGGTTGACAATTCATGTATCACCATGACTTTTCAAATCTTCAATTTTAGAACATAAAGTTAATGGGGATTGAAAATCAACTATTCATGTATCACCATAACTTTTCGGATTTTCAATGTTAAGTCCCAACAACAAACGAATATGTAAGTAAAGAAACGAACTGAAATTTAACAATAAAAATCGAAAGATCGCGGATAAAACATGAAATCATGTGCTGCGTATGCGCAAGCATATTTTATAAATATCGAGTAATTAACAATTAGCGCGCAATCATGAGATTTTTCTCATGCGCGAGAAGGGACTCTTAGGTATTCTAGGTCGTTACGTCTAACCACCTAATCCTAAAGTCACGGAGCTCTGATACCAATCTGTAACACCCCGACCGATGGCGGATTATACATCGGGGCGCTACGAATTGTTTCATTACTCGCGACACTATTTGGGTGTCAATATTTAATAAATACATTTCATTGCGCATGCGCATAACACACCATAAAGTAACATAAATCACATATCATAACTCAAAATATTCAAATACATAAATTTGTCTTGTTATATTTTAAACTAGGTCCAAAGTAAAAGAAAACATCCTACGTGTCCTCGAGTTTCCAAAAGCAGCAACAGCAAACCTGAACATGTGTTAAAATAAAACGTCAACACTTGCGTGTCGGTGAGAAATCAAGTTTAATAGATATAAATAGATAATAACAAAGCACTGCGCGCGACATGTGTATAACTGGTGTTCAACATAGTGTGTAAACAGATTGTGATCAAGCCTAAATAGATCATAGCTCATAGTTCATAGCGTGCTCCAAATCGAGCAAAAACAAATAATCAAACGTGTATGTGCAAACAAACCAAGAAAATCGTAAATGATAGGTCTCCCGTGTTCGTCTAATGGATCCATGAAAACTTCGGAATAGGCCGATCAAATCGGTTAATGATTCTCACATACAAATATACAACACTAGTAAACGTCCATAACACATGGGTTTTGCGCATAAAATTTCATAAACAAGTTTAAGACTCAAGTTGTACGAACACATGAACATCCCAAAACGTTGAAAGAAAAAGGGGATTAGGTTCGAGATTACTCACTTGTAAAAGGTGTGTTGAAAGATAATGCAAGAACCAACTTTTAAACAAGCGAAAGTTAACCTATAAATAAAAGGTTATTGGTTTAGCGATTGGTTTTTATGTCTTGAATATATGCAAGTCACTTAAACAAATTATTTAAAAAAAATATATATTAAATATTTACCGAGATTTCTGGGCAGAAAAGAAGAGAAGACGGATTGCAAAGAGGGGAGTTGGAGGCGTCGCTGAGGATCTTCGGCTGAGAGTAAGGGAGAAAGATTTTGGGGAGTGTTTTAAGTGTTTGAGTGTAGTGTTTAATTATCCAAGAAATTAGTTGTATTTATAGGAAAACCCCAGGGAACACATCCCTTGAATTGGGGAAAAGATCTTATCAAATCAAAGCAAAAGATATCAAAAGCAAAAGATATGGTGGCAGCTACAGGGGATGGGGAAGGCTGACAGGTTACTGTTCATAGCATGGGAGGGGTCAGTCAAAGTACTGTTCAAGACATGGAAAAGAAGATTTTAAAAGATTATGCCAGTTACTTTTTCTAACAACCCAGAGGGTTGGTAAGCAAGCTGCGCCGAAAGTGACTTTTCGGACAGATGTCAGATCTGGCCTACTGTGCCCATACCTTGGCAGGTATAGCACAGAAGATAAGATATTTCAAAAGCATACAGGCTGGCTTAAACTGGAGAAAAGACTTAAGTGTCTAGCGCGAGAAGGCTAGAGTGCGCGAGGGCGAAGGCAGACAGAACAATCCTTAGCGCGCCGCGGGAAGAACTACAATCCTTAGCGCGCCGCGGGAAGAACTACAATCCTTAGCGCGCCGCGGGAAGAACTACAATCCTTAGCGCGCCGCGGGAAGAACTACAATCCTTAGCGTGCCGCGGGAAGAACTACAATCCTTAGCGCGCCGCGGGAAGAACTACAATCCTTAGCGCGCCGCGGGAACAGTTCGCCTCGCGAATCGCAGGAACAGCTGGTCTTCACGCAGGCTTCCTTGTAAGGAGTCTGGCGCGTGGAGCTGCGCAGACATCCTTAGGCGGGAAGAACCAAAGCACAAGCAAAGAGTTAAGAGAAAGAGGTTCAAGGCTTAAGGGTTAAGCAGAGGGGCGGGACGGCGACAAGAGAGAAAAAGGGGCGGGACGGCGACAAGGAGTTATTATTATTAGTAATATATATTTGATAAATTTATAAAGATTATAATCAAATTTTAAATCTTAAAATCGGATCCGAAAACGGGTTCCTGGGTCGGGTCGGATTTGGGCAGATGTCACAGATGAAATGTTGAGTGACAAGCAAATGGAGAGTTACGTTTAGCTTAGCTGGAGGTGAAGCCATATTCGGATCTATTGATGCTTCGAACAAGGATCGTGAAGAATTCGTGCTGTCTAAGTATGTGTCAAAAATGATAAACAGAGAAGAGTAACTACTGATCTTTATTATATGTAACCAACAAAAACACACCAATCCAGTGAAAGATTACAAGATCTTGATTACTTACAAAATCATCAACACAAAGATTTTAATTCCGGACGTTTAAAGATCTAACCAGCTATGATCTCGAACAACTCGAACAGAAATCAAACCCTAGATCTATCTGCTCATCTAACAACTTGAAAGTGAGAATACCAAATACGTCTGGTAAAAATAAATCCTGTTTTTAAGTCTTCATATAAACTTGGACAACAACACTTCAAGCCCAACTGCTTCAGCCCACTTTGGCCCATTAGCTTCCAGACCCTTAAAACCAAGCCCACATGTATCCAGCCCAATATTATCCAGATTTTACCTTACAAATAAAACATTGAATTGATATTAAAAACGAGTATAAATTTTATTCTTTCAACACCCACCCACAATTCAATGGCTAAATACATCAAACAAACACAACTTATTACACAGTTCTGTATGTTGACTAATTAGCAGACCCTTGGTAAATACATCAGCAATTTGGTTTTCAAATTTAACTGAAATAGTTTTTATTGTACCTTTTGAAATTTAATCTCTTAAGAAAAATAAATCTAATTCAAAATGTTTTGTTCTCTCATGGAAAACAGGGTTGGCTGCAATAGATATTGCAGCCATATTATCGCAGAACATATTAACAGGAACACTAACCTTGATTTGAAGTTCGGACAACAAGTTGATTAACCACATTATCTCGGATGTTGCAGCACACATTGCACGGTATTCTGATTCAGCAGAAGACCTGGAAATGGTTAACTGCTTTTTGCTTTTCCATGCTACTAAACACTTTCCCAAAAATACACAATAACCGGTGACAGATTTTCTTGTCTCCAAGCATTTAGCCCAATCAGAGTCCGAATATGCCTTTAAATCCAGAGTATCACTTTTACCAAACAAGATGTCCTTTCTAGGAGCACCCTTCAAGTACCGTAACACTCTCAATGCAATTTGTAAGTGTGTATTAGTGGGCTTATGCATATATTGACTCAGATAGTGAACAGAATATGCAATATCTGGCTTAGTATGTGACAGATAAATCAATTTCCCCACAAATTTTTGATAACCAGATATATTGGTTAAAGCAACATTTTTCCTTTTTACACATATTGGTTATCACAAAGTGCTGTTCTAGAGGACAACTAACTGGTTTGCACCCTGTCATTCCATACTCAGCTAGAAGATCTAAACAATACTTTCTTTGTGACAAACAAATTCCTTTGTCAATTTTAAGAACTTCAATGCCAAGAAAGTATTTAAGATCACCAAGATCCTTTATCAAAAATTTAGTTTTAAGAAATTCTTTAATTTTAATTATTTCTTTGTTACAACTACCCGTTATAACAATGTCATCAACATAAACAAGTAACACAATAAACACAGAATTACTTGTTTTTACAAACATGAAATAATCACATTGACTTTGAACAAAACCTAACTCAATGAGCACATTTACTAGTTTTTCGTTCCACATCCTAGGCGCTTGTTTCAAGCCATACAAAGATTTTCTTAGTTTTCACACTTTAGTTTCTTCTTTAGAGAAATATCCCTCACGCAAAGACATATAAACATCTTCATGTAAGTCACCATACAAAAAAGCATTATTAATATCTAATTGGAAAATTGACCAATCATTTTTAACAGCTATTGATAGCACACATCTAACAGTCACCATTTTGACCACAGGAGAAAAAGTTTCAAAGAAATCAACTCCTTTTTGATTAAAACCCTAGCCACTAGCCTAGCTTTAAATCGTTCTACTTCCCCATTTGACTTATATTTAATTTTGAAAATCCATTTACACCCAATAGTTTTCCTTGTAGGCGGCAACTCAACTAAATCCCATGTATGATTTCTATTTAGAGCCTCTATTTCATTATTCATAGCTGCGACCCAATTTGGATCAGTTGCAGCTTCTAAATAACTTTTAGGTTCGGATTTTTTGTCTAATAAGGAAGTAAAACACAAATTTTTCGTAGACAAATTAGAATAATTGACTACTTTTTCAAGACCATACTTGACCTTGCCTTCTACAACAAAATCATTTAAAGTTTTAGGAAAACTAACATTTCTAGTAGATCTCCTTGACACAACCGGTGTAATGTGTTCAATTTCAGCCTCTATTCCCTCAGAAGCATGATCATTATTATTATTTGACACAACATTACCCCTTCCTACATCCCCAACCTTGCTAGAATCTGATTCCACACTACCAGGCTGCTGATCAACATTACCTGCCCTGCCCTCAGTGGTAATAGAATCATTTCTAGACTGCTGAGACCGATGGGTAGAGGTTTCATGTCTGTTTGGATAAGCTATAAACTCATCATTGGGAAGGTCTTGGTCATTTGAACGTTCGGTTTCAGTTTGATCAAACAAGTCAAAAAAATTTAAGTTGTTGACATCAGAGTTAATTGTGTCAACATCTTTCAAAACATTATTATCAACAAATGGGAAAATAGACTCATAAAACTTTACATCCCTAGAAAAAATTATTTGTTTTGAGTCTAAACTCCATAATTTGTAACCCTTTTTATGAATAGAATATCCAAGAAAAACACATTTTTTAGCAAGACTTAAAAATTTATTTGTGTTATTTAATACAGTACTAAAACATAGACAACCAAACATTCTTAAATGACTCAAGACCGGTTTAAACCCATTCACCAACTCATACGGAGACCTACCATTTAGCACAGAGGATGGAGTCCTGTTAATCAAATACGCAACAGTTAACACACATTCTGACCGAAATCTAAGAGGAATCCCTTCTTGAAAAAGCAAAGCCCTAGCTACATTTAACAAGTGTATGTTTCCTTCCAACAATCCCATTTTCTTGAGGAGTATAGACACATGTTGTTTGATGAATAATGCCTTTTTCAAGGCAATACAAGTTCATTTGATTATTTACAAACTCAGTTCCATTATCACTTCTTAAAGCTTTTACATTTTTATTAAACTGAGTTTTAACCATATTTATAAGATTCTTGATATTATCAAAAACCTCATCTTTATGTCTCATAAGATAGACTCACACTGCCCTTGAATAATCATCTACAATAGTGAGAAAATATCTATACCCCTCTCTACTTGGAACCCTATAAGGGCCCCATACATCAAGGTGTATTAACTTTCCTAGCTCCTTGGAGTGATGATCACTCAAGGGAAAAGGTTCCCTGTGCTGCTTTGCCTTATGACAAACATCACAAGGAACAAGTGAGTCTATATTTTTAAGACTAAGACGATCTTTTAATACTTTTAAAACAATGTCAGACGAGTGACCTAACCTAGCATGCCATAAGTTAACAACCCTATAGCTATTAAAACACACCTTATCAGTTACAGTAGACCCACCACATATGTACAAGCCATCAATTTGATTACCAGTCACCAGGACACTCTTTGTTAAAGAATCCTGTATGGAACACTTAAATTCATCAAATGATACAGTTAGCTTGCTATCCTTAGCAAGTTTATGAACAGACATAAGATTCACATTATAATCAGGAACAACAAAAACATCACATAAAGTAACACGATTACTTAGTTTAATATTTCCAATTTTAGTTACCACAACACTAGTTCCATTAGGACGTTTAACTTTTATATTAAGATCAATAACATATATTGGATTTATTAAATCTTTATCAGTCATAACCATATGTTGATTTGCTCCCGAGTCTACCACCCACCCAGTCACATTGTTAACATTACTAGAACTAGCAAAACAAAACTGAGGTTTAGTAATACTCATAGAGCAAAACCAAGGACTCATATTATCTGACACATTACAACTTTGATGACTATCCCCCGTCTTCTCATCTAACAAGCTTAACAACCTAACAATTTGTTCAGAAGAAAGACCACTAACAGATGGGGTACTAGTAGAATTATTAATAGAAGCAACATTATCAACCACAGAATTATTATTATTATTATTACCATTTGTCTTTTTACCTTGTCCATTTCTAGGCTTCATCCAACTAGGATAACCAATTAATTCAAAACACTTATCTACAGTATGTCCCATTTTATCACAATGAGAACACTTCACACTTTGATTTGAACTCTAGAGGTATTCCTTTTATTGTAAAATATGTGATTTGATTTAGAAACAAATCCCATATTTTGAGATTGTCCCTTTTGATTACTACTACTAGACTGTCTATGTGATTCTTCCCTAGAGATTATAGAGAACGCCTCCTTAACAGTGGGAAGCTCATCTCTAGTTAGTAGATTTGATCTAACAGATTGATAGCAACTATCAAGTCCCATTAAGAATTGCATTAGTTTAATCATCAAATTGAAATCATTAAATTTCTTAGAAGCATTACAAGTACATGCAGGTAACTGAAGAATCTGGTCAAGTTGTTTCCACATAATGTTCAATTTATGATAATATTCAGACACGGGCATGTTATTTTGAGAAAACATATTAATTTTTTGATACATGTTAAACACAATTGACCCATCCACTTTATCATATGTCTCTTTTAATTTAATCCAAACTTCAGAGGCCAATTTAGAATAAACTTGACCAAGATATAATTCCTCAGAAACAGAGTTTAAAATCCAAGTTAGCATAATAGAATTACACCTATCCCACTGTTTTGAAAGTATCTCATCGTCTGTGGATCTAATGCAAGAACCATCTATAAAACCGATTTTGTTTTTTACTTGAAGTGCAAGACTCATTGCATTAGACCACACTGTGTAATTTTCAGATCCAGATAATTTGATACTTACAATAGTGAGACTACTAGAGTCACTAGCATGTAAAAACAAAGGATCACTAGCATCAAGCTTACTAATCAAAGTACTAGAACTAGAAGCATCACCCATACTTACAACTAACAAGAATACACACAAAGATCAAACAACATGCAACAATTAAAGAATGCAACACACAGAACAGGGGATGTCTCTCCATGTTATCCACTTGCTGGAATACCTAACCAGCCAATTATGCCTAAAACAATTAATTCATGTAATAAAATTAACAAGAAAAATGGAACGAACTCACCAAGGGGCGCCCAAGTTAGGGTGTTCCTTCCAAGAGTCAAGACCTACAACCTTCACTTAGGATTATAGATCTTTGATAGAAAAAAAAACTAGGGAGAAGCGAATCGCCAACCGCCGTAAAGATAAGAACCACGTGACAGAGTCACTCCTCAGATCTAAACGCCAACACTAGAGAAAAACGCCCAAAAAATTAGGGTTCCGAATTGAAACCCCTGAATCTTTGCAAATAATATTGATACAACAGCGGAATCCCAAGAATCAGAGCTCTTTATGCTCTGATATCATGTCAAAAATGATAAACAGAGAAGAGTAACTACTGATCTTTATTATATGTAACCAACAAAAACACACCAATCCAGTGAAAGATTACAAGATCTTGATTACTTACAAAATCATCAACACAAAGATTTTAATTTCGGACGTTTAAAGATCTAACTAGCTATGATCTCAAACAACTCGAACAGAAATCAAACCCTAGATCTATCTGCTCATGTAACAACTTGAAAGTGAGAATACCAAATACGTCTGGTAAAAATAAATCCTGTTTTTAAGTCTTTATATAAACTTGGACAACAACACTTCAAGCCCAACTGCTTCAGCCCACTTTGGCCCATTAGCTTCCAGCCACTTAAAACAAAGCCCACATGTATCCCAGCCCAATATTATCCAGATTTTACCTCACAAATAAAACATTGAATTGATATTAAAAACGAGTATAAATTTTATTCTTTCAACAGTATGTCTTTGAGTCTTGTCGATCAAATCTATACGAGATAGTGAAGTTCGTGTTCAAGGTCTCGGAAATTGTTTTGGGTGAACACAAAATGGTATCTTGTGACAGTCAATATTTTTAGAGTATAAATAGATGCTTAAAGATAATAGAATACGTTTTGCAAAATGGGGTTTTACATATAACAAAATGACAAACTTATGTTGTCATTTTTATAAACTTTAAACAAAGTAACGGTAATTGCATTTAAAGATTATATTAGGATCATTGCCGGACGTATTTTATTAATAATAAATGTATTAAATGTAGGGAGCAACATGTGTAAATAAACATGATGTACTTTCGAACATGTGTAGTGGTAGGAAGATTAAGTTTTTTAAATGAGATTTAGGTTTGATCATCACATATAATATTTTGGGAAGGGTAGCTCAATGAATAAACGTGTTTTTATCATCAATGGGTTTTCGAGCGGTTGAGTTTTTCCTAGAACTGAAGATAACCTATTGGAGATGTTTAAGGGCTACGTACGGCTGGGTTAGACCAGCTGACAGTGAAAATTTTCCATTGAATCACCCTGTACTGAGTACCTAGACAATTCTTTATTTGTTAGCTATTAAAAAAATATATAACATGATATATCTACAAGAAAGAAACACATACAACATGATCATTCAAAGTCATTATCACCAGATATTATCTCACTATCAACAGCATGTTTTATCCTGGGTGCCTTTGCCATCACAGGGTTGTTGATCTACTGAGTCTTGAGCTTTTTGGTTTTGATCCTTGCTCTTGCCCCATAGGACCAGATACAAGCCAACCACTATAACTACTGCTCCAACAACACTGTAAAAATATAAACAATCTTTAGAAGTTTTGTTTAAATGCATACACAATTATCCTTTCATCTCGAGAACAACAAAAACTATTTTCTTGTGGTTTTCTAATACAATGTACTCTGTATATGCTCCATGCACGACCCATAAAGAATTTACGATAAAATATAACCATTATCGGTTTGGTCAAAGTATGATATTTGACATTAAATATGATTATATAGTTTGGTCTCAGAAGAATTAAGGTCAATAAATTCAAGACTTATAATTGTAGCTTGAAAGTAAATGTCTTTTGATAAAGCATGGATGGAATATGTTTTGAGAACTCTAAATAAAAAATAAAAGATGCTACCTGGTTTCAACTATATCACAATCCGATAAAGTTCAAAACATCAAAAAATTGTTACTTGTTTAGGATCTAACGTCTCTAGTTATTTATACTTAATTATTTTATACTTTTTCATCAACTAAAGTACTCCTAAATCTACCTAACCTGCTTAGAACAAGGTTTGAATCCTTGATCTCTAAAGGGATGGAACCTGTTACCTTATAACTAAATAAAAACTAGTAATAGCATAAGAAAGTGATCAGGTAATCAACATTATTACCTTCCCAAGTTCAGTTTCTCGGCTAAAATGGAAGACCCCAAAATGGCGATAATAACCATCCCAAGGGGGTTGAAAGCGGTCACAAAAACCGGTCCTCTCTCCTGCATTACTACTCCGGAAATGTAATATGCGCAGCCAGAACACATTATACCCTATATCCACACCATGCCAAGAAAAACAAAGTTGTCAAAAACAAGCAAAGAAACTGGCAAATATATTGGTACACAACAGGTAGCTTAATTCTTCACTTTTGTGAATATTCACATAAACATGTACGCCGAATTGTCTCATTTATGCAGCTTAAATCATAATATTTAGATTAAAAATGTTGAAAATTAGATTCAGAAATCCAAAGTTATGAGTGCCAGCTTGGGTTCAGAAATTTTATAAGTGCACTACAAAGAGGGAGTGAAGGATGTTTATCACAAGGCTGTAAAAGCCGCTAATAGGACAGTGGCGTGGGGACTAATGATTAATCAGGGATTAATCGTATTGGACTTTAATGTATTATTTCAGTTTTTTTATATACACATGCACATTTTTATATATAATTTCTAGTTTTATATATACACATACACACTTTGGCCGGAAATTGGTTGGAATCTCGCTAAAACCCGCTAATCTTGGCTGGAATCTCGCCGGAAACCGCCGATTTGGGCCGAAACCTCGTCGGAAAATGCCAACTAAGTTCTATTATTCCCGATTTTAGCCGGATTTGACCACTAACGGATTAATTGACCGTCTAGTTCATTTGTTTAAAAATGAATATGTGCGTGTTCATTTATGTTTGTTTATGTAAAATCTAAGCAAACTGTTCACGAACATAAATGAATAAAAGATAAACACAAATAATTGAACATATATCAACATGCTTAAATGAACCCAAACAAAAATAAAGTAACACACTTAAGTGAACACAAAGAAACATAAACGAACATATATGAACAAACATTCACGAACATAGATGAACAAACGAAATATGTGTTCGTGTTCGTACGTTTAATAAAAAGAATACAAACTTTTTATTCATACACGTGCACGCTCATTTATTAAATAAACGAACTTCCCGCCAAACAATTCATGAACAATTCACTAAATATTCTTCCCGCCAAACAATTCACTAAATGTTCGGTTCATTTGTATACATACTTTTAACTTCATTTTCTTAAAGTAATCCTTATAAAGTTTTAACTTTATTATCTTAAAGTAATCATTATAATTTATATATATATATTTTTTAAATAGACAGCTTATTAAAATAATATAAAGCATTTGTTGTGAGACCCGATTAAAATGAAGGATAACTGTAAATAAATTATTAATTGTTCTTTATAAGAAATGAAGGATACATTATAAATTAAAAAACAACAATATATGCACGTATTGGTTTAAGGACCAAATTCAAACATGAAACCCTAATAGCATTCAAATTTTACCTATAAAATTATATGGGTGGTGTTTTTATAATTTAGAGAATTGTTTAGGGTGTCGTGAGTAGAGGAGAAAGAAATGCAATAATTTTTCTGTAAATTTGAAAAGTTCATGTAGCACCCTCTAAATATTTTAATATTTTTTGAAAATAGTTGTGAGTAGAGCAGAGAGAAAAGGTAATGATATTATAATAAATGTACATAGAAAAAATTATTATTTAATTAAACATGAGAGAGATAAAAAAAAACAATTATTTTAGTCTAATTCTAGCTTTAGAGAGAGAGGAATGGACGGGAATACTCTAAACTAATAAACCAATAATCGAATTCTTTATTTATAGCTTGGTTAGAGCATTAACAATTCGTCCATCAAATTTATTGAGTTAGGTTCTTATAATATAGGAAATAGTTTAAGATGTTGTGAGTAGAATAGAGAGAAATTATAGTGATTTTCTGCATATTTGAAAAGTTTATATAGCATCTTATAAATTTTTTAATATTTGTTAGAAGTAGTTGTGAGTGAAGAGAAATAAAAGATAATAATAATGTAAAAAAATATTATTTAATAGAAACAGAAAGATAAAATGTAATGTGTTTTCATATAATTTTGGATTTGAAAATAGAGGAAGAGATGATAATGCTCTTGAAGCATTCACATCATATCTATTAAATTATGTGAGTTTTATAATTTATGGAGTAGTTTATGGTGCTATATGAGTGATTGTAGGTAAATAGAGAGAAAATGTAATGAAAAAGATAAAGAAAAATATTATTTAATTGAATCTAATTAAGAAAGAAGAAAAAGTGAAAGTGTAATTTTGAATTTAGAAATATGAAAAGATTTGTGAATGTTCTTAAAATCTATTTTGAACCAAAACTAAATCAAAATCCGAATATTTGGGTTTTTGAGTTCTTAAGAAACCTTGTGGGCCTTGGTTTTTTTGTTTTTATCATTCGGATGTTTTTATCAAAATCCGATATTTTTGTTTTGAACCAACTTTTTCAATTTTATGCAGAACCCTACCATAGTCCGTGTCACTTGCCAAACCAGGTCACCCATTTAAACTTGCATGACCCATCTTCCATACACTGGATAGGTGTCCGCACGATGCTGCGGGTGTGCGTGGAAACACGTCATCGAACGCATAACCAGTGTCAACACGTAAACAATGTCATTCGCGTAAAGTAATTGCAAATAAATCATTTTTAATACCAACCCGATTTGACTTGTATCATATTCTGACCGGACATTGTTCTAACTCAAAACCTGTTATGACATGAACCCTTTCGACCCGAACCTGTACCGATTGACGCGAACCAAACTAACATTTTTTTAATTGACCCGTTCTGACCCTAATCCAGTCTTAAACAAATCCAAGCCCGCCCGACCCATTAATGATCCTAACTCGCAAACACGTAACATGTAAGTTTTCTAGAATTTAAAAAGTATGGCAATGTCATTTTCAAATTAAGGAAAATAAAATGTTTGTTTTTATGGTGTAATGCTTTTAAAAAATAAATTAACGTGTGAAAAAAATTACGGCCGTTAAAATGTTGTGGGGGTGATTATTTTATAATAAAAGGTATATGTCTAACTATTTTAAGAATTAACAAAAATTGAGTAAAGTTTAGGGACCTAAGTTTTATTTATTTTTTGTAAATGAAAGTTTATAGAAGATATTGATCATTCTACCCATAAATTTTAAAAATTATATGCATTATAGTTTGTATATAAAATAACAAGTTCGTTATCTCTTAAAAATTAAAAGTTTCCTAACTCATGCCTTATATATATATATATATATATATATATATATATATACTAGTTTGATCCTCCCGTGTTACGGGGGCTTATTTAAGTTTTTGTTTCTAATCGTTTTTTGCTATTTTATGATGATTTATTTTATTTTTTAACGTAGTTTTGTTTTAATTTAATACATATATATTAGTTTGTAATTATATTTTTTAGTGTTAGGGTATTTCAATTGAGATGTGTAGGTTTTTTAGTTTTTTAACAAACAAATATGAACACAAATATTCGTATAACGAAAAGAGGGACGTTGATTAAGTTGACGATGGTGGGTAGTATTGGAAGTTAACCGTCGATGGAGATGATAGACCAACAACGGAGAACATGTAAAGGAGATAAATTAAATTAGGGTTTGATGATGAAAGTGTTTACCAGTAAATAAGATCTTATAACACATTTGAGGGCTATTATGGTTTGGTAAGACCCATAACCCGTGGAAATTATTTTTTGATGATTAAGAGGTTATTTCACAAATAAATGAGATGTTATAACCCGTTTAAGGGTTATTCGGGTTTGGTGAGACCCATGACCTGCGAAAATTATTGTTTGATTATGAAAGAGTTTCACAAATAAATGAGATGTTATAACCCATTTAAAGACTATCTGGGTTTGGTAAGACCCATACCCGCGATTTCGGGTCAAATGCATGAGAAGTCTCCATTTAGAAATCAAGCAATCTGGTGGCTCTAGAGAATGGGGGGAGCAACCTGAGAACGACACATAGAATTTTATGGTAGACAATTATATAGATATATATATATATATATATATATATATATATATATATATATATATAGGGTTGAAATCAATTAAGAACCATTAATCTTATTAAGAACTTTAAAAAATCATTTCAACCAATTAGATTTATTTATTAATATATATTTTTAATTAAAGATAAGGGTATTATGGTCTATTGAACAAATAACCATAATAATAGATCTCCTAGAAAATCTCACTAAGTATTCGTTAATGAATAAATCTCCCCAAATAATTTTTAACCTTCAAAATTAGAAATGTTATCAACACATGCAATTTTCATGTTGGTTTTTTTTTTCTTTTTACATATATGTATATGTAATTTTTATGTTTTTCTTTTTCTTTTTACGTATATGTAAGCTTCTAGGTAATTTATCTTTTATGCTTTCATCAACAAATGTATTTTTCAGATTTGAGTAATTTACATGAATGAATCATAGCCATTTGATCATGTTAATTAATGGTTGAGATTTAAAATTACCAAAAACCGTCATAGTTTCCTATAATTACTCTTTCATCACTATAACCGACATAGTTTATTAGAATTATTCTTTCACCATATGTTGTAATGCCACCTGTCAAAACTCTATTGGTTCTTACCATTCTTAGGAAACTCTTTCTTTTTATTTGAACCATTTTCTATATATATATATATATATATAGTTGATTAAGATCATATGAAACTACCCAAATTTCACAACACCTTGACATATCACCGTAAATTAAGAGTGTCACAAACTTCCAACATTTGTGACACTTGTGAGGCGTATAGCTAACTTTTTATGCGAGATTTATAAATCCAACACTAGTCATAATAGATGAATTGGCCGTGATAATGTCAATTAAAATTGGAAAGTAAAAATTCGAAAGACATGAATCGAGTAAAGACTGTTATAGTTTTCATACAAGGGAATTTATTTTCGTACACCATTTTTTTCTGTAAACGGCAGTTTTATGTTTACTAGATATGGTGTCTCGAAACAAATCCCCTTGTCATATTTTCTTACACTGTAAATTGCCGCAAATAGTTTGATGTCCCAGTTAATTGCCCAGATTGAGGCATTGGCCCTCTCAGCAACAAGAGTGAGTACAGAGCCTTCCAATGAACCAATCATACACACGAGCGTTGTGAGAGAGAGCTCAGCCGGGTACGACTTCAATGTGATTGCCTTTTTTGTATCAAACAAAGAAAGAGAATAAGTATCTTTTGCCACCAATATTTGGTTGCAATATCATATAAACTTACTTGGACAATGACAAAACTTGCCCAACAAAAGCAACCCGCGGTGATCATGAGAGATCCTTTAATCTGGTCTTGAGAACTAACAATGTTTATAGAATTTTGATGATGAAGAGTATGATGATTTGTCCATGGAAATTGTAAAGAAGGGCCTCTTATCAGTGTCATTATCATGGCTCCACCAACCGTCACTAATGTCCCTATGATCTTCCCTTGGCTATGTAAACTCTTTATCCTCACCATCTCAAGTCTACCAAAATATATTAAAAACTAAGCTGAAGTAATTATATGTTAACTTGAGGAATAAGAATAATACCCAAAGAGCCAAGCCATAACAAAGGTAATGGCAGGGAGAATGTTGCACATAGCCGTCGCGAAAGTCGCCGTCGTAAACTTCATTCCGGCAAAGAACAAATTCTGGTCTATCACTGGCCTGTTAATTAGAATCGTCCAATATTATCATTGGAGATAATACACGCAACCTAGTTTCTAGTTTGTTACAAACTAGTCATCATTATTCATTCATGCATATATGTTAAACACGCATGCTACGGACGTTCAGCATAGTTTATGACAAATGAGAATTTGCACAAATTAGGTAAATTAATATAACAAAAAGAACCACAACTGTACGTAACTCTTTCAATGTTTAGTTTTTCCTTGTTATTTCCGGTTTCAAAATTAAAATATTGATTACCGAATACATACTCTAGTAATCCCAGCAACATGATCTTTAGGAAGACCGAAATCGTCATCTTTGGCCTAATATTCCTGTTTGCACAGAAAAAAAAACAGTGATCAAACAAATGATAATTAGAAAGACAACCATAGATTCATATGACTAATAAACAGACTTTTCAAGGAAGAAAGCAAAAGGACCAAAGAAGAGAGCTGCGAATGCGTTTCGGTAAACCGCAAAAGTGTAATGATTCAAGCCTTTGTTTAGTGCAGACTTGACAACTAAACCGTTGACAGCATACAGAGTTTGCAACAAAATCATGAACATAAAAGGCCTGGTGCAGACATATGCCCTCCGAAACCACTCTTTAGACATGATGCTTTTCAGGTTTTGTTTTGTTTCAAATCCAGATGGTTTGTTGTGGTATTTATACACAGGTAAATCAACAAGAAAAGCCACTTTGACCATGAAAACAAACATATATGTTAGACATTGACTTTTTGTTTTATTACTTTTTGTTTCAACAAAAAATGTGTACAATAACATGCAGACACGTATCCATTTTTGTGCGAGTTTATACACTACATCACCACAGGAATATATGAAAACAACGTTTATCTAAGATCCCCATAAACATGCTCCATAAATATTAAACAACTAGTTTTTTTCCCTGTATCACGGGGTTATTTTACATTATTCGTTTCTAATATTTATATATTTTTTTAGAACTTTTTAATTTAGCTATTGTATGAAAGTTAATAATGTAATTAGGACTTAATGATGAAATGACTTTAAAAATAAATAAGATGTTATAACCAATTTTAAAAGTTATCTGGGTTTGATAAGACTCATGACCATATTATTTTTTTTTGTGGAAAATTCCCAAAATAAGCGTTTATGAAAACGTTTTTCAGGTTTTAGGTGCCATTTGTAAAAATTCTTAAATAGGCATTATAATCTAGTCATGACGAGTAGTTTGTATAACCAATTAAAACTTGACACATGTCTTTAAACTAACCATAACAAGCGGATTTACTAACCATTTACTTGTCACGACTAAATAAGTTTTATGCATCGTAATCAACGTCCACGAGTAATTCATAAATTCTTTAGTCGCGACAAGTTAACTACTAATAAACTACTCTTGTAGGGAATATAAACCAGGTAAACTAGTCGCCTCGACAAAATGATGCATGAATTACTCGTGAACTTTAATTACGAGGCATGAAACTTATTTAGTCGTGACTAGTAAATAATTAGTGAATCTGCTCGTTACGGTCAATTTAAGGGCACTTGGCAAGTTTAAACTGGTTCTACAATCTACTCGTGTGTAATCATAAATTACTCGTCACGACTAGTTTATAATACCTATTTTGAGAGTTTCTGACAAATGACACCTAAAACCTAAAAACGTTTTCATAAACGCTTATTTTGAGAATTTTCCCTTTTTTTTACTATAAAACTGTTTCTTAATTATAAATAGACAGAATTACAGAAATTGTCCTTTATGTTTGTACCAAATTTCACTCATTGTCCCTTATCTTCAAAAGTGATATATTTTATCATTTACGTTTACAAATCCAACAACGTTTGTCCTTTAGCCCTAACCCAGTTAATTTTTTTCGTTAAGTCAGGACATGTGACTTGCACCTGAGGGCAAATTGGTCATTTTACCCATTATTTACAGAAATATTAATAATTAATTAAAAATCTAAAAATACATAAAAAACACTCTTTCTCCCACTCTCTTCTACGATTCCACCACCACCAGTCACCATCACCACCTTCAAACTCACCATATTTAATTT